>NC_091954.1:98386354-98653854 GCF_031021105.1 Erythrolamprus reginae
CCGAAGTTACCCAGGTGCATTATTTTGGATTTCTTCATGCAGCATGGGAAATGTAAGTGGATTTGCACATACTGAAATCTGGTCGGTTCCACAGGAATAAAATTATGTATAAAATAAAATACACATTTTTAAAGGCATGCAGAAATGGGATATCATAGCTTTAGTACAGCTAGAAACAAGAAATGTAGATGCTGCTGTCCAACAAACCAAATGGCCTCATTTGTCAGTGCAAACGCTAGAAGCAAATTTTATACACATGCAAAGAATCAGCAGATTGTTCTATTAATATGGTTTCTTTTTAAAAAAAATACATTTAAAGGAGGAACATTAAGTAAATGATTAAGGACAGTGTTATATTAAATATTTGACACAGTCATTGTAATACAAATCTTCTTTGAGGCTATTATAAAACAATTAAGGGATACAGAATAAGAAAATTAAGTTTGTAAAATATTAAAAACAGCCAGGTGAAATCTCTCATATTTCTCACAATCCTTGAGTTTCAAATGGGAATCATTAATGCATAAATATATTTAAATGAACATAATTAACTATTTAGAGTCAAGAAGCACTGATCTATTCTCTAAGCCCATATACTCCTCGGTACACTCTTATTATTTAAGCTTCCGCTGATATCAAATATTATTTTTTAAAAAATAGAAATTGCTATGGAAAAGTGGTAGCCCTATGAAAGATGGCCATGTGGGAAGCAGAGTTCAAAAGACAAGAAAAAATTAAGCAAGACAGTGAACTAAATAAATTATATATAAGACACAGTATATGTTACATACTTGATAAAGAATTGTGTGACTAATGTGTGAGAAAAAAATAATTGTATTTAATAGGCTGAGTCCCACAGCATTGGGCAGCATAGAAGTCAAATTAATAAATAATAATAAGTAATGCATAAAATGTTCAATTTTTTTACATCCAAATAAGCCAATTTTACTCTCTAAATAAGCAGTTCTGAACATTCTGAATGGAAGGGATAATGAAATGGACAGAGTGAGTTTTTTAGAAGTGAAAAAAAAAAGTAATTTCAAGGTCAGAAATGTCTGTTAAAGATCAGATGTCCCATAAGACAGACATCTAAAATGTGACTATGGGAAAGTATAGTGATGGCTGTAGATTGGCCTGTGTGACCTTAAGGAGGATTAAGGTGCCACAGAGTTGGTCTTCTCCAGGTCCCGTCAACTGGACACTGTTGCTTGGCGCGGCCTAGGGGAAGAGCCTTCTCTATGGGGGCTCCAGCCCTCTGGAATCAGCTCCCCCCCAAAGATTCGTACTGCCACCACCCTCCTTGCCTTCCGCAAGAATCTGAAGGCAGGGCCAAGAGGCCTGGGGACATTAGTCATCAGCCCTTGCGTATAAATGTATGTTAAATGGAATGTATGTTTGGTCTGTTAGAAGTGTCTGGTTTTTAAATTAAATTTGGGTTTCAGATTGTTAGTTTTATTGGATTTCAGATTTTGTATTGTTCTCTTATATGCTGTAAGCTGCCCCGAGTCCTTGCATAAGGGTGCCATATAAATCCAATTAATAATAATAATAATAATAATAATAATAATAATAATAATAATAATAATATATAATAATAATAATAATAATAATAATAATATTTCTTACAAGAACACAATTGTAACCCAGTAAACATTCACACATCTGCATCAGCTGCATCTTAATGTTCAAAGAATCATCCTAGACACAGCTATGTACTTGCTGAATAAATCAATGAAAGAAAACCATCTGCCAAAGATCTTTTCAATCTCTGCAAACAAGTGGACTCAGAAGTAAACACAGCCAACTCCCTTCCTCCTCAGTACCAACCAATAATAATGGGGGATATTTTCTTCTCAGATTAATTAAAGAAGGGGAAATTGGAAGCATGAATGGCACCTCCGTTCCCATTCCTGACTGCTGAAGATTTCCTATTGTAAATGGAATGTGGTTTCTATGCATGCCAGGTAAACATATTTGTTTATTTATTGTAGGCACTTTGGGAACCTCTTAGAAAGTAAGTGTGTGGTTGGAAACTATTTCCCCTGAAAGAAGCTAAAGCAAAGGGATAAAGGGCAGGAAATGCTATCAACGATCATGAAGATAGAGACAAAATGTACCTTAGTAGCCTTGCTTCACCACATATAGAAGATCTGAGTCCTTCGGGACTGGGCGGCATAGAAGTCAAACAAACAAACAATACATATATATATATATGTGTGTGTGTGTGTCACATGTTTTTTTTTGCTGAATTTGAAAATTAAGGGAGACTAGGATAGATCTATTTTGGCCTTATTTTGGCCTCATCAGCTGGCTATACCACGGTTTTTCAAAAATATTAATTAAAAATACTTTGCAGTTTGTTTCCCTATATCACGGTTTTCCCCGCCCAATGACGTCATACGTCATCGCCAAACTTTCGTCCACCTTTAATAAATATATTTGTAATAAACTTTAATAAATAAACATGGTGAGTAATAATCTAAATGGTTGCTAAGCGAATGAGAAATTGCAGTTTAGGGGTTTAAAGTGTTAAGGGAAGGCTTGTGATACTGTTCATAACCAAAAATAGTGTATTTACTTCCGCATCTCTACTTCGCGGAAATTCGACTTTCGCGGGCGGTCTCGGAACGCATCCCCCGCGAAAATCGAGGGAACACTGTATACATACCCAGTGGATATGGCTAGCTGATGAGGCCAAAATAAGGCCGAAATAGATCTATCCTAGTCTCCCTTAATTTTCAAATTCAGCAAAAAACATGTGACATATATGCAAGATTATTTTTTGTTCCCTGTAACCTCTCCTTCCTCTTCTACTTCATAGCTGTCATGGATTCAGCGACCACCTAAAAGTACAGTGTACCATACAACCAGAAATTATTCTGATTGGCACTCTAAAAAATAGTTCAATAAATAAGGAGACAAATCTCTCCCAAGCTAAAATAGCAGTAGTAGTAGTAATATATAGTCATCATACCAAAGAACATTCTGCAATAACTGGTGAAGCATCATGCAACCCTTGAGGCACTTTGTTTTCTTTAACTAACTCCGTGGCTGGGAAAGATTTGCTGGCGGGCAGTTGAGGAGGACATGGTGTCTGCTCATTTGACATGCAAAAGCTTTTATTTTTCATTTTACCACTCGTGTCTTTTGTTATTGCTCTTTCAGATAAGGAGTTGGGAGTCATTTCTTCTCTAGAGGAACAACTACCGGAAACGTCAGCCCTTTCAAAGTGTGAAGATGTTCTCGCTAAAGAATTGAGAGGAAAAAAGATCTTTGTCAGTTGAAATCGCGGCACATAGCCTCTCGAATAATTAGCCCTGGAGTTTTATCAGCTCGCATGAAACACCAAGGAGCTTTATTCAGACTGATAATACAAATGAAGGCTGAAACTGTTGTATTGCTAGCTCCCTGCTATTATTTTAGTATTTAAAATCCAAAAGCTTATTAATTAAGGTTAATGCGAGTGGTGGTGGGAAGCCAGGGGTATTCCCTGTACAATTCCCCATGTTTCATTTATCCCATGCCACATTTCACCTTATCCTCTAGCTATTCTGAATACTAAATTATGAAATCAGTTTCTCATCTAACCATGTACCCAGTAGAATTTTTTTTAAAAATCGGAAATGTAGAAGGCATAAAGAATGACCTTGAAGGACAATGGAATGATCTGCTCCTGTAAGAAAATAATAAAACCCTATGCCTCATGTAATCTTCAAACAACCCTATTCCTATACAAAGGGGAGATCTGTTCCTCTACAAATATGGAAATGTATCACAGGCCCATGCGCAAATGACCTTTAGAAAGAATGAACAGGAGATATGGAAATTATGTAGAACCAATAAAGACATGAATATCAATGATTAATGAACTTTGAAAAGTCCCAAGTAGTTGAGGGAGATATACCCAAAAAAAGGAGATGGACAATGGAAGTGCTGAATCATTAAGGAACCACCCCAATATGGGAGTAAATTAGGGGTGTGGAATATGGGAGGATGTAGAAGCAAAAAATGTATAAAAAGCTGTATTCACTACTGATTAGTGACCCTAGAGACACATGGACATTTTTCTGTGGTCTTTCCAGTCTCAATATGCATATTGATTGGTACCGGTACATGGTGGATCATATTCAATTTGAGATTATGGACAAGAGGATGAATTCGGCCAATGAAACTGATTTGCGGGAACTGATGGGACGATGGGACAAGGTAGGATATAAGAGGATATATGGTCAGTAGAATTCGAGACCAAGCTACAAGGAATAAATAAGAATCACTTTATAATATGTAAATAGGTGTATTGCTCTTGAGTTAAAATGGTATATATAAAATATGCCCCCATTTTGGTGGTGGGTACGAATGTTGTCTGGTGGCGGGCACTGATCACTTGTAAGTTGTGTGTGTATGTTTTATATTTTAAAAGAAAAAAAAGAAAAATAATATGCATATTGAATTTTGATTTGATTTTGTTTGAAATAAAATGTTTTCCCTTTTATTAATCCTGGACTCCTTGAATTATTTTTACAGCCCCCGTGACCACAATCAGATAAGCCTGTTGAATGAGTCCGTTCCAACAAACTAATTTGACCAAACATTTATCCTGTTGGAGAGTGCATGGAAGGGGAGGGGAGTGAAAAAAGGGATCAGCCTAGAATCCCTAGGCAGCCACAAGTGAAGTAAGTCCAACCCTCCTTGTGTACCGTTGATCCTTATTTAGCTCTAACCAGGTGCTGACCATTAACTGAGAAGATTCATGGGCATAGGTTGTTTAGCAACAACCTTCTGACGCTTAACCGAACCTTCACATGTGGAGTGGTCTTTTGCATGTGATATATGCCTTATTCACACAAAGATGAAGCAAGGGAGGGGAGAAGCACATACAGATTTGAAAAATTCTGCTACTTCAGCTGTTCTAATGAAAATAGTTTTCGAGTTGCATGGCATTGGTTTTTTGATCCGGTCTACCCTATTTAAGCTAAGCAAGAAGTAAAAAGTACTTATATTAAAAATGTATCAGCATTCCAGTGGTCTAGTGAACATATGAACAGTTTTTCTGAAGATATACCCTTGAGAAAAATACAGAAGCTGTTAGCAAGGCTGCTTCTGAAGTTTGTGAGTGAGGCTAGAACAATGTTGACACAAGTCTACATTAACAGAAGAGAAAAATATTATAAGCTTACTTTTAGGAGTTTCTTCATGTCTATTACAAAGAAAAGTTAAGCCCTTTTCTCTTTTATCTACAGAAGAAATAGGTGACCTTGTAGTCATAGCGATGAAGGGAGGCAGAAAAACATCTGGCTCAGTCATCTGAGTTTTTGACATAGTACCACTTGAGATAAAAAGCAAAAAATAGAATTTAAAAAGATCAAACTATCATGTTAGGGCATCATCAGACAGATTTCTATGAGTTAAACATAATTTTTTTAACAAATACTGAAACAGCGATCATAAATTGCAATTTTTTGAAGAAAGAAATTACTGAAATAATTTGACCATTAATTGCTTGCAATTATCTGACTTGGAATAGGCAATTATTTTGCACTGTCATTCTAATAACGTTTTGATTTTTTAAAAAATAGCATAGAAATACAAACATAAATTATGTTTTCAGAAAACAAAATAAATAATTATATTAATTCTTTTGAAATCATGGGATTTTTTTGTTTTTATTTTTTATTAAATATGGTTGTTTAATGTGAAAGGCTAAAATGATTTGTTTATGTTCCAGTTTGGAGTCTAAAACTGAGAGAATACTGAGTTTTTTACAAATTCCTTTCCTTTACTAAATATCTGAAATATATGAAAACAGATCCATGCACTGGATCAATAGTACGGCTGTGCAGATTTTTTTTACATTACCACCCATATAATTCAGCATACAAACTTCAGAATGAAAGCCTATACATATAAAAATTACCTAGAGCAGGGGTGTCAAATTCGCATTATCACGCCATCGTCATGTGACATATCATGACTTTTTCCCTGAGTTTGTCAGCCTGACCTAGAGTATTAGCTAACCCATTTAATTTGTGAAATTTACAAATCTGCTAGTAGTCTTTCCAACCTTTATTCAACCCATTAATGATTATAAGACTACTGGATCAAAGACCAAAGACCACAATACGATTAAAAAAATATTCTTGTTCTCTTTACAATAGCTGTGAATCCATTTAATAAATATGCCATTCATTTCTATTGCCTTTTTAACAGAAGGTTGTCAATACTTTGTCACATGTTTTCATAAGAAATACTATGTTCATAGCATGCCTACAATCTATTACTCAGACCACACTTTTTTTTTGGACTAACTCATGTTCTAATAATCACTGCATTGTTCTCAAGACAGATCGCTTTATCAGCTAGCCTAGGATCTTCCAAGGTATCATTGTTATGTTGATAAGTCTGTAGTTCCCTAGGTCCTCATTCATTCCTTTTTCAAAAACTGATGATCCAGTAGATCATCTATTCTCCAGGATTTCTCAGAGACTTTTGGCTACATCTTCAGCAGATTCTTTAATATCATAGTAAGTAACTCATCTTGCTCTGGAGACTCATTCAAGATCTGTTGGTATTCTTGGAATATTAAGGTGCAAACCTGGGTCTTTCACAAATGCACAATTCATAATTAAATTGAAATAATTACCCATAATATATCAGCTCATCAGACCCAGCTTCCATTACTATAAAATTAGTGGACTCTTCTTCTGTCTCTTCTTTACAAGCCTTATAAAAATAAATACATAGATTTTATATTATATTTTATCTTACAAATTGCGTTATAAAATAATTGGATTTTATACATGTTGGAAAATTGTGATGGGTAAATTATTAGTTTGCACTAAGCACAGATTCTATTCAATAAGTTTAAAAATATGTTTTTCATATGTTATTATGCTTATGATTTTTGATTCTTGTTTTTGTATGATCTTTTAAATGTATATAAATTTAATACAAATATTTTTTTTTAAGACAAAGAAAGTCAAAATATAAATTTGACAGAAAGTAAAAAGTCAGGGTCACATGAAGTTGTGGCTTAATGACTTACGAAGATTCATCTAATGATGTGGGAACTGTTGGAATGGCCATTGCCAAAAGGCACGGTGATGTAATTTGCTTTACATTTGTTGGTATGTCTCGGTATAGATAGGCTATGAGACCTTTGACATACACTGAGCAGAGAATTTTAACAGAGTGTGGATGTGTGGTAAAGCCAAAGAAAAAGACACAGACTTAGTTATGCTTAATAAGTACTATTTACATGTATACAAATAGAAACAATCCATAATAAGCACTAAGCAAACACAAGCACTAAGCAAGTACACTCCCTCCTCAAGGCAAAGCAAAAATGAATGAGGGATAAAGCATCATTGAGGGAAGGAGTACTGGCGCCCTCTTATGGCGAACCAGCCCAAAATATTTAAAGTGATAGCACAAGAGACTACAATAGGTAGATTATAATGGCAAACACTAACAACCATGTACCTTGTACTAACAACATTCACACTGCTTAGCAATGAAAATTCGGATCCTAATTGGTACCATTAAGCAAGGACTACCTATAGTATTTAACTTTATTAAATTGTGTTCTGCTTAACTTTAGCTGCTGCTAGATTTAATTTGGCTCTACATAATCTTTTTCCTTCCCTAAACAAAAAAAAAGTTTGTAAGATTGAGGGCAAAAGGAGAAGGCGTTGTGGTCTGTTAGCCACCAGCCCCTCCAGCAACCAAATCAGATAAAAAGGCAATGTGGAAGTCAGAGCCAATAGGCAACCTGAGAATTCTAAGTGGGAAGAGGGAATGGAGCTGTCAGAGACAGGGACAGAGCCTGGGCCATCCATCAGTCCTCACATGGGGAATCAACAGGTCACAGGTCTGGAGATGGCTGATGAGGAAGAAGAGGAACAGCTAGGTCCAGTGCCTGATGCACGGATGTGCAAAAGGCAGAAGAAAGGAGAGCAGTGGAAATCTATCAGCAGATCCTTAGGAGGAAAAAGCCACCACTGCTAGCAAAGCCCCACCCTAGCTCTGGGGATAAAAGGCAGGGGACCGAGATAAATAGATGTGATAAACAATTATTCATCTCCCTGCCGGACAGACTATGCTGTGTGTGAGAGAGAGACTTGTTGCTGGGGCTGCTGGCACTCCTAATAAAGGAATAATTAATTTAACTACAGAGAGTCTATTGTGTTTGGGAGCTGGGTCAGAACAGGAGGGGAGAACAAAGAATAAAGTGGTTAGATAGTGTCATGGATGCAATGAACATGAATTCGGAAAAATTCCAGGAGATCATAGAGAAGGGCCTAGTGGGCTAGAGTTCATTACATCCTGAAAAGCTGGACACAAAGTTAACAACTAAACAACAAAAAAACAAAAACTTACTATGCATGTTCCATTTGATACTGCTGTCGTTAAAGCACACAGATGTGACTGAGTTAAATAGTTTGTTCAATAATTAACATAAAGCTACATGCAGGAAGATATTATCCACTTTTGTAATATATAAGTGACCCAACTAATATGTAAGTGATAAAATTAAAAGAGAACTAACCAGATATTATATACTCACATCATCAAGGATCTTGATTTTCAAAGAAGGCTCAGGGCTTGTAAGAACAGTCTCAGGCTCTTCTTGTTCCGAAAAATCTGCCCAATACTTTTTCATTTCTAAAGCTGAAATGAAATAAAAATTTAAACTTTGCCACTGACCAGTTTTTAAGATTGGTAATAAGTAATAAATATTTCTGCATGACTAGAATAACAACACCTGCTTGTTGAAAGAATATGGCTTTCTTGCTTTATATTCTAGAAATAAATGTTTCAAATATTTAACATAATGTACTTAAAATTAGAAGATATATCTTTATTGAAAATTATAGTTTGCACTACATGAACACCATGACTGAGAGAACAATGTGGACTTATAAGAACATGGAAAAACTACATACCATTTTTTCAGAGTATAAGATGCAACTCTTTACCCCCCAAAAGAGGGTGAAAACTTGGGTGCATCATAATGCCTCCCCTCCCCACCCCAAAACTTCAGGGAAATAAAACGGGACACAGCTGTGCCGCCCCAGGGGTCAGCGGAGATCCAAGGCCGGCCTGGCAGGTAAAGGGAGAGTCACCTGTGGCTACGGCCACAGCTCCTCCTCCTCCTCCTTCTCCAGCACCACCCTGCCTCTTTCCCTCACTGGGCGAAGTAAGCCATCTCCTTCCATCTGTTCATGCCGAAGAAGCTCGGTCATCCAGAAAGGCAGCTCCTAGGCAAGAGGGCTATGGGCCAAGGCTGCTCCTGAGGGGGAATCGTCTTCCAGCCTTGCGCATGGATCCTGGGCTTCCGAGGTAGGCATCTGAACTGGGGCGATGGTGGCAGGGACCCCAGGAAGAGCACCTGTCTCCGGGCAGGTGAGGCTGGGTGCGCGGCAGCAGCATCGAAGAAGTGGGCGGGGCCCCCCTCAACACATCTAGCTGGCAAAGGAGCCCGTGGGGCGGCTTCGATCATCCGGTAGGATGGGGCTTGGCTCCATCAGGCCCCATCCCAATCTCCTGCCTTTGGGGGCACCTTTGGAGGGCGCGGTGGCCGACGAAGGTGCTCTGAGTAGAGGGCGCCAGCTGCAGAATTCCTGAGCTGAGGAAGCTTTGCTCGGAGCGCCTTTGCCGACCACGAGGGTGGGGGCTGATGGAGCTTTGCTCAGAGCACCTTCACCGACCTGGGGTGGGGGCTGATGGAGCTGAGCCCCCATCCCACCGGATGATCGAAGCCACCCAGTGGGCTCCTCCGCCAGCTTGATGCATTGAGGGGTCGCCCGCGCGCTTCTCCGAAGCTGCTGCCACGTGCCCCACGCATCCCGAGGACTGAGCAGCCGGCCTGCTGGGCAGCCTCGGGGACAGCCGTTGCCACTGCTGACCGCCGCCCAGCATTCAGTGTATTAGACGCACCCAATTTTTGACCACCTTTTTGAGATAAAAAGATGCGTCTTATACACCGAAAAATACGGTAATGAGAATGGGTTCAATAATTGTAGTTTCCTTTTTCTCAATAAAATCTTTCTATTTTATACACTATTACAAATCTTTCTTTTGGGTTTGGTGCAGCAATACCTGGTTGTATTTAAATATTCCCCTGCCGCGTTTTGGAGTCAACTAATATATGATTTCACTTCCTCCAAAGCTAATTCACTAGCTGAATTCTTGAAATTGTTTTGCCTTAGACATACACAGTGATGTATGAAAAGCCAACTAACCTATTTCACAAGCATTTATTATGTCTTCTTCCTCCTCTTCCTTCTCCTCCTCTCCTTCCTCTTTTTCTTCCTTTTCACTGTTCCAAGTATCAGGAATTTCATCGAACAATGATTCCTTGAGTTTTAGTTCATCCATTATAATGTTATATGACAACTGATTGTTTGGAGATCTAGAAATGAAAATAAGGAGTGTAGTGCCTTAAATAATGGGATTGTAGTCTGCAAGAAAAATCAAGTGCATAATCCTTTGGTGGACTCAATGATACCTACTGGAATATTGGTAGATGTGGTGAGGAGACTATAACTAATTTCAGCACCTGATCTAGGGAGTGTACATGGAGTTGCCCATGAATATGACCTGGAAGTCATAGATTGCATAGAATACAGTTGCTTACCTGTTGACCAGATTCAACAGAATCACACCTAATCTGAAAGTGCACCTAATCTGAGAGCTGCAGTAGCACAATGGCTAGAATGCAGTACTGCAGTACTGCAACTAATTCAGTTGACTGCCGGTATCCAGAGGAGCCTGGCTCATCCTCCTCAGAATTTGACATTATCAGAGGTGGACAAGGAGCGCTTACAAGTTTCCTTACTTTGGAACAGCTTTTCCTGTGGAGCTAGATAGTCTCCATCCTGTTATTCTTTAGGAAGGAGATCCAATGCAGTTCTAGGATGCATCAATACAGGGATAGCATCAAGAACACAAAAAATAATAACACCCATCTATTCTGCACACCTGGTGTACTGTATCCAGTTCTGGTTATTATGATACCAAAAAAGAGTCTGAGGCCCAAAGATGAGTACAAAGAGTAATAAGTACAGAGATAGAGCTGGGGTGGCGCAGCAGGTAGAGTGCTGTACTGCAGGCCAATGAAGCTGACTGTAGATCTGTAGGTCAGCGGTTCAAATCTCATCACCGGTTCAAGGTTTAGTCAGCCTTCCATCCTTCCGAGGTGGGTAAAATAAGGACCCGGATTGTGGGGGCAATATGCTGGCTCTGTTAAAAAGTGCTATTGCTAACACGTTGTAAGCCGCCCTGAGTCTAAGGAGAAGGGCGGCATGAAAATCGAATAAATAAATAAACAAATAAATAAATAAATAAATACTCCTGCCTTGAGTAGAGGTTTGGACTAGAAGACTTCCATGGTCCTTTCCAGACCTATGTGTCTCTTCCATTATTTTTTGGAGGGGCAGTGAACATTTTTAAAGATTTAATGGTTCTCTGGGTATTTTAATACACTGTTGTAAAACCCTAGAAAGTTTTGAGGAGGATACAAAGAACTGTATTAAACTGTATTAAATAACTATAGTAATAAATAAATTGTAATAAAACAACATTTGGTTCCAACCATCTACAGCTGAGCTACACTGTTTTTCAGTTCCCATCAATATTTGCTCACAAGCAACTGAATAATTCAAGTTCAATAGCAAACAATAACTGTTTACAATGCTAACATTCCAATTATTTTCTTCTATTGATGAAGAATCTTAAATCTATGGCAATTGCTTGCTAACTGCATAACTGATAATAAAAAACCTTGGTATTTATTACTGCAATTCATTCCCAATCAACATTTAGGATAAGTTATCCTTCTGAAAAGCAATACTTTAAAGTATTATTATATAGTTTGATTCATTTGAAAATGCAATTTCCCTCACACACTGCAGCAATCCAGTCAATACCTTCTATGCTTCTTAATTAGTAATCTTTCCATATAGTTCAAGCTATCTTCTTTGAATTCAATTTCAACAGGCTTCTTCATAATTGGAGGGCTTGTCTGCACCTGACATGTATCTGAATTTTCTATAACAATAAGAGAAAATTGTTAGCTATTATTTTAGCATGCGAAGGTACCAATTTTGCCTGATTGTAATTTTATAATTTTAAAAAATATTAAAAGTTTTAAAGAGAAGATAAAAACTAACAAAAACTAGTATAAAGGAAGTAAGAAAGGGAAGAAAAAAGAAGTCAAAGGTCCCAATGAAACAGAAATAGAAGTCGCTTCCAATTTTCTCTGAAGCAAATATGAGTACAAGGTTATTTCTTACTCTATGGTGACAAAAATAAAAGCTCACTTTTTCCTATTGTCTAGCTTTTTTCTATTCATTAAAATCATCATCAAGTGCCATCATCATCATATTTACTTGGTAAATGTAAAAAGTCTGAAAGGAGTTTCCAGTCAGTCATAAATATAGTGAACTTTGAGTGTTTGTCAAACTTATGTGATCAAAATTGGCAATTGTGGCAACTGATTCATATTTATGAGAGTGTCTGGAGTCATGGGATCACTTTTTGTAACCTTCTGACCAGCAAACTCAATGTAGAAGCCAAACTGTCTTAAAAGCCATATTCCTAATTGAACAACAGCAGTGATTCACTTAACAACTGCTATGCAAATGGGGAAAAACTTCCTTAATGGCTGTCTCACTTAGCAACAAATAACTTTCTTTCCTTAGCTTTTCTGTCCGTGAGAGCCAAAAGAAAAGGCTCTGGTTTGAATTATACTATAGTCCTTAAAAATATACATATTCTGGATTAGAATACGCATGGTTTAATTGCACACCTACCAAATATGATTGAATTATTATTATTATTATTATTATTATTATTATTATTATTATTATTATTATTATTATTAATTAGATTTGTATGCCGCCCCTCTCCGAAGACTCGGGGCGGCTAACAACAATATAAAAAGAAAATGTAAACAAATCTAATATTAAAAACAATCTAAAAAAACCCCAATTTAAAGAACCACTCATACATACAAACATACCATGTATAAATTCTATAAGCCTAGGGGGAAGGGAAATTTCAATTCCCCCATGCCTGACGACAGAGGTGGGTTTTAAGGAGCTTGCGAAAGGCAAGGAGGGTGGGGGCAACTCTGATATCTGGGGGGAGCTGGTTCCAGAGGGTCGGGGCCGCCACAGAGAAGGCTCTTCTCCTGGGTCTCGCCAAACGACATTGCTTAGTCGACGGGACCCGGAGAAGGCCAATTCTGTGGGACCTAACCGGTCGCTGGGATTCATGCGGCAGAAGGTGGTCCCGGAGATAATCATGTTCATTTGTGTTTATCTTACTGTAATATTCACTATAAAATAATAGAATGATCTGTGGAATATTTAAACTAAATCCTCAAAAATAATCCAGAATATTAATGTTCACTAGAATAACATGCAACTCATAAAATCAATACTGCCACAACCATAGTTCCCTCTAAGCTGAGCAGTGAGCAATCGCTCACTTAAAAATCATCATCAACTCAGAGTTTTCCAAACCTGCCCAGAAGCCGAGAGGGAAAGAGTGAGAGGGAAGGAGAGAGAGAGGAAGAGAGGAAGAGAGAGAAACAGATAGAAAAAAGAGAGGAAGGAAAAGAGAAAGAAAAAGAATGGGAGTAAGGAAGAGAGAAAGAAAATCAAAATCTAGTTTGAAACTAGCTCAACTATTTAAGTGGCATTTTGATATTGATAGAGTTGCCCTATTATGAGCTCACTGTTATAGACACATAGTACAGTATTTTATTTTGAAATTCTCTGAGGCAAAACAGGGTGGGTTTTTTATTTGTTTGTTTGTTTATTTATTTATTTATTTATTTATTTATTTATTTATTTATTTATTTATTATTTCTGTGCTGCCCAGTCCCGAAGGGACTGCCGCTCAGACACTATACTTTTCTGCCCACCCCCCAAAAAAATTAGAGGGAACACTGGCCACAACCATAAGCTCTTTGCACTGAAATTCCATTAAGGCTTGGTAAACAAGCTACCCATGGCCTCTGGGAAAAACATCAGCACAGAAGTACTGATTTTTTTTAAAAAAAGATGAAACAGTAGAACTTCTGATTAAATATGTGAATGGTAATTTTGTATTGCGTACAAAAAGAGAGACAGGAAGACAAGCAAAGCACTTGAAGGACATGGGGCAGACTTATTACTGTTTTCATGTCCAGGAAAAGATGCAACCACCCCCTACTTTTAAATTGAAAATAGAGTCGAACTGTTATGCTGGGTTTTTCAAAATGTTTTGTTGTACAGAACAAACGCAGCCAATACCTGACCCAACCTGGCAGGAACGTTCTTCTTTACTTTTCTGGGAACTATTTCCACTCCTCCACTGATTCAGAGCTTCTTGAAAAGACTCTGCAGATTCTTTTTCATCAAAGGTGCCATGCAGAAAAAATCCACCATCTTGAATCTCAGCCCAGTCCACAGAAGATACTGTGGAATGTTTCTGAATTAAAATTGAAAAATTTAACTTGAATTAGATGGATTTAATTATCTTTTAGTACATCGCTCGGGTGTGCGCAGCATTTAAAAGCATGCAGAGCACAAGCAAAATTCCTATGTTCAAAATGTTGAGACAATACAATCCTTTACACTGTTTGGCACAGCTGCTTCAAGGTGTTTTCATAGATCATCACAGCTGCTTTTCTAGGAAAACAATTATTTTTGAATGCCCAGATGACCAGAGAGATCTTTTTAGAAAGTTCTCTTTCATCTTTCAATGACCACAGCTATCGTGTTCAAAGAAAGATGCATCACCAGTGCCAATGTACTGCATTTTTCTGTCTATAAGAGGACTTTTATGTAAGTCATTACCTTTATTCACATGTTATAATGCAATAAAAAAAATAATGGAGGAAAGGAAGCTAACATGTCAAATATTATAGGCATTTCCCCAAATTTATCAGAAAATTTTTTAGGAAAACTTTTTGAATCTTTTGCTTATTAGTCCGCGGAGAGGGGAGGCATACAAATCTAAATAATAAATAAATAAATAAATAAATAAATAAATAAATAAATAAATAAATAAGTAAGTAAATAAATAAATAAATATATTAGACTCAGGATAGTTCTAAAGCCTCAGGATAGCTCTGAAGCATGGATGAAAAAGAAAATTAAGAAAATATTAGATATTAACTCTAGATAATATCTAATATTATTCAATTGCCCGACAACAAATATAAAAGCAAATGATTTTCTTTCAAGGATTTTCTCTAAGTTGCTTTGATTAGACTACACCCCGAATAAGTGAATTTTGGTTATGCTCATGTCATAGAAGTGACTCTATTTTTAAGATCACAAATTTCTGGCTTCAAACACCATATACTACCTCAGTATTATCTGTTGGCATTTTTGGTGAAGCTGGAGGAACAGCAACTATATCCTCTACTGCATCTGTCACTTTTTTTCCCTGTCCATTATCTATGAAGTCATTAGTCTCCAATGGATTGACAGTTTTCAGGAACTGCTGTGCAGCTTCCAGTTTTCCAACTGGGATACGTGCTTTCCCCTATGGACAAAAAATCATATTGTCAAGTTTAAAGTAACGCATTACTTGGAACCTTATACATGTATTAAATGCAATACAAATTTTAAAAAACCTTTATGTTGTGGTTAGCTCTGGCCCAGCTCCTGCCCCAAGGACTGTGGATGTGGGGAGACATCCACATGCTGCAGGCCTGTTTTGCCCCCGGTGGGATCTGCTGATGAAGGCTCCTCTGACCAAGAAGACATGAGTGACAGGGAGGAAGAGAGTGGGGCAGACAGCTCAGAAGGAGATCAATTATCTAGCTCCTCCTTGGATTCAGAACAAGAGTTAATAATACAGCCACGCATGCGGAGAGCGATGCATAGGCAACAAGAACTGAGAGATTATTATCAAAGAAAACGAGGCCACCTGTGGTTGGGTGGGGCTGTGGTAATTAGTGAGGCTGCTATAAATAGCAGCCTGTGGGTTTGGCCATTGTGGAGGATTATCTGATCGTTGTGTTTTGTGACTGCTTTACTGACTTTGACCTTTTGTGTGCTGATTTTTCCCCGCTTTGAAACTAAACCAGAGCAAAGTGTGTTTCACTTTGTGAAAGAAGAAGGACTGTGAATTGCCTCACAGCTGCAAGCTACGTATCACAGAACTGATAAGGGACTTGTACAAATTACCAGTTTGTTTGGAGACAAGTGCTCTTTGCTATACCAAAAGAGGGCTTGGTTTAAGTGAATTTTCATTATAAAGAACATTGTTTTGAATTTTCAAACGTGTGTGTGTCTGAAATTTGTACCTGTGAATTTTTGGGAGGATTCTACCAGAGAGCCCGACAGAACACTTTGTATCCCTGTATAATCAACAGATGACTATAGACACCCTATTTTAATTATATCAGGCAAAGAAGCAAAGTTTACAGGTTGATATTTGGTTGTTCTCATTTCATCTGCCTGCATTCTTATCTACATGGTCATTTTTTTTCTCTTTCCAGATAACTGGCTTTGTCATTTACAGTTATTGTCCAGGGTTTCAGCCATTTCCAAAAAAGTTCATTTTTCTTCTTCCTTTAACACATTAAAATGGCTGCCTAATGCTCATTTATACAATTGACTAGGGTATATGAAACTTATTTGTTAGCTCTCGCCTCACATTAGAGAGGCTGAAATTATTTCTCTCTCTAGGTGCAAAGATAAAATAGCAGCTGCAAACTCTGCATAGGCATCAGGAAAGGAAACCGGCCAGTAAATGTTGAGCTCCATTCAGTCGTCCTGATTCCACTCCGATGCTATGTGATGTGGTAGCCTAGAGATGGCGCTCTCGCCTCACATTCAGGAGGCAGTGAGTTCAATCTTAACCAGGCAGCAGATATTTCTCTCTTTGGGTGCAAAGAGAAAATATCTGCTGCAAACTCTGCATAGGCGTCAGGAAGGGCATCTGGTCAGTAAATGCATCTGGTCAGTAAATGCTCAGCTCCATTCAGTTGCCCAACTCCACACTGAGGGAAGAAATTATAGAATTGTTAAAAAAAAAAAGTAAGATAGAGTGGTTCCTCTACTTACGAACTTAATTCATTCCGTGACCAGGTTCTTAAGTAGAAAAGTTTGTAAGAAGTAATTTTTCCCATAGGAATCAATGTAAAAGCAAATAATGCTTGTGATTGGGGAAACCACAGGGAGGGTGGAGGCCCTGTTTCCTCCCATGAGATTCCTAGAGAGGCCCCACAGAGGCTTCTCCCCAGCTTTTCCGGCCCTGTTTCCTCCCAGGAGATTCCTAGAGAGGCCCCACAGAGGCTTCTTCCCGCCTTTTCCAGCCCTGTTTCCTCCCAGGAGATTCCTAGAGAGGCCCCACAGAGGCTTCTCCCCACCTTTTCTGGCCCTGTTTTCTCCCAGGAGATTCCTAAAGAGGCTCCACGGAGGCTTCTCCCTGCCTTTTCCAGTTACAGTTTTGGAGGATTGGGTTTGTAAGTGGAAAATGGTTCTTGAGAAGAGGCAAAAAAATCATGAACCCCCGGTTCTTATCTAGAAAAGTTCGTAAGTAGAGGCATTTGTAGATAGAGGTACCACTGTATTGGTTAGCCTAACCTGCCTAAATTCACAACATATAGCAGATTAAGTAAATAAAATACAAATCTATCAATAAAATGCAAGTAATTCAAATATTAAGAATTTAAAGATAGTATTCATTTTAATATTACACAGATTATTCTTTATAATAGAAATAGATAGCATAATTAAAATTATTTTACAAAACAAACAGAAAGATTCAAGTTAATATTTACCCCAAAATACATTTTTATAAATAAACATTACTATATTAAAAAACTACATATGTTCTGTATTAACTCTGGCAAGCTGTGATTTTGGACTTTTTATTCAAAGAAAATAATACAATTTGTTCTGCTTAACCAAGAAGTAACTAATTGAACTTAATATTCAAGGGAAAGTGGGAGCATAAATGGCCTATACTCTATAAAACAGAAGGTCAGAAACATGAATACACAGAAAGCAGCCAGTGCCACAAGCACAATTATCTTAAAGCATTAAACATTTTAGGGGGGAAATCTAATTATAAAAATTGCTTATGTTTTATCCTAAAATTGGAGAATACTTAAGGCAATTCTAGTGACACTACATTTTTACAAACAAGTTTTTACAGCATATCCCTTGCAAATTATATATCTGAACCAATAGCATTTTTTCTTCCATGTTTTGAATAAATTCTTCAAAGTACTAACAATTAGAACCAAGACACTAAATAACAAAATATATACATCTATTAAGACAATTGTAAGGGTTAATGAAGATGTTTTAATATTATAAACAACCAGTTTAATTGCATTGTTTTTTTATTCAACTGGATTTTCTCAATTGGGTGATGTTTGGATTCTTTCTATGTATGTACAACTTGCTTTCATTTTTTGTTAGATGCAAGGTGGCACCTTTAAGTGCTCTTAAGTATTTGGTTTTGGCAATAAAGAGCAGGTGACTGCATGTCCACCCCAAGTCATGCAAGTGTGGCACCTGGGTAAACTTGTTCAAGTCACTGTTATTGCAGTAAAAAGAAAAATATCAGGAACATCGGTTTTCATCAAAGAATAGCCAACTTTATTGTGAAGTGAGTCAAAGAGAAAGGATCAGTTACAAAAATATATTTCATTTGGGAACAAAGCATGTTTAAAGCTGCCAGTTGGCAGATAGCAAAAGAAAGAAGTCTATGAAAAAAGGATTTGAGTTCCTAACTTCAGCACCTTATGACCAAAATGAAGGAAATTATTATAACCAAAACAACAATTCCAAGGTGTACTGGTTCCAAAAATATTACTTTTATTCTGATGTATACTTTTTCATTATGAAAGGCACAACTAGGTTGAGATATAACATTAAGCCACAATGTAGCTTGCTTTTCAGTTAGTGCTTTTTATAAATCTAACATGCCTTTGTATGATGAACAAACCAAGTCAGTAGGTTCCGTTCATGTTTTTTTGAAAAATTCTGCTTTAGCAATATGTATAAATGAAGCCACATGAATTGCTTGCTATAAGGTTGCAATTATAGCATCATCTTTTTCATTCTTTCTTTGATCATCCATAAATGTTAATTCTTACAAGAAACTAACCCCCAATCCATTCTGTTCTAGCTTCCAAAACATCTTCATTAGAAGTTGGACAATTCAATATGTTTAAATTTTATTAAATTTTGTAGTGTTGACCCTATTCTAATTCCAAACCAATTCTCCATATTTGAGTAGTTATAGATAAATTAAGACAGGTCCAGTTTATTTTATTATTTTAAATGTCTTCCCTAAATAATCCAATTTTACAAAATTGGGCCAATTCTATAAAATACATAAGTCAACCAAAAGTTATGATAAGAGGTACAGTATCTTTTTTAAAAATTTGTCCAGAAACTATCACCAGCCATTTTGATTAATTTATCATGTGGCATCAATTGTGTCAACTCTCAGTGACTACATATGCAGATATTTTCCATAATGATCTGTTCCTAATCTGGTCTTTAAGATCTTCCAATAATGCAACCACTGAGTCCATCAACCTTGCTGCTGGGTGTCCTCACCTTCTCCTTCTCGACTTAATTTCTGGTAGTGTTTTTTCACATTCTTCTCAACAAATCTCTTTTTAGTTGATTCCAGAGTTCTTCTTGTTCAGGACTTCAAAGCAATTTCTGATATTCTCCTTGAAAATGATGATCAAGATAATGCTGGGGAGCAGGGGTGGGTTCCACTTATCTTTATCACCGGTTTGCATTGTGATGTTTCGCTTGCATAACCTCATGCAATTTTGTTTCTGTGCATGCTCAGTAGCAGGATTCAGCCCAAAACACAGCTGAGGAGCTGATCAGCTGTGCTTCGGGTGGAGAAATAAGGTCAATATTAACCCAGGGGCAGGTGGGAGAGCCTTTTTTCAAGCAGCACAAGAAGAGAAGCCATCTGAACATGGAAAAATTCGCTAAAAATTTCAAACAAAGATGGCAGCACCCACAGACTGGCACCATGATGTCACCAGTGGATCTTTGCCAGTTCGGGCAATCTGGTCCGAACCAGGAGGAATCCATCCTTGCTATAGAGGCTGGTTGGCTTTCTTCTTAAGATTAATTCAGAACTTGCACATGAAAAGTTCAGGGTCTGTTCCAGCTGGCACTTAGCCATGTCTTTGATGCTATAATTGAGATATTTTCAACTTCTTTTGGCAAGAACATAGTCAATTTAATTTCTATATATTCCACCTGGCAACACACATAGACCATCATTTTGGTTGTTGGGAGAATTGACAAGTTCATCTCCCGCTTCATTTTGGTTTTCTAAGCTATTCCACTACATTTTCCTCTTTAACGTTTCCAACTTTGGCATTTCAACCTTGAATCAAAAACGTCACATCTTGCTTGAATTTTCTGTCAATTTCAAATTGAAGATAATCATAAAATTCATCAACCCCCTCTTCTTCCGCACTATGCCGTACATATGCAGCATAAACCTGAATGATTTTTATATTAAAATGTTGTTCAAGAAATCTGATATTATTGAGTCATTAACTGCACTGGTTGTATCTAAGAACTGTTGTAGCTATATCAATGCTAGCTATAAAAATACTGTTGCTTACTGTTTCATGTCCTAAGAGAAGCAATATTTTGGCTATAAGTTTTCAATCCCAGTCCTTCTCAATTCGATGATGTCACTTTATGCCATTTCATTTCATCTTTCATTGCATTAAGCGTGTTTATGCTTCTTACATTCCATATCTATTTGCATGGCAACTAGACATTCCAAAGGCTTTAATCTAGCCACATCCTAATCACCATGATCGTGAGCATACTGAGAAGCATGCTGATCAAATCCTACTCTTCCAACATCCTCCCCCTCTACGCAAAGATCAATGGATACTATGCTAGCAGCAGAAAAGGCAAACACACAAACCCAAGAACAGCCCTGCCCACTGCAGTCATGATCAGTCAACAAAGCAGGACTTGGGAGGAGCCACCTGTAAGTAACTAGTATCTCCATTCACTTTACATTACATATCTTAAATCAACCACACTAGAGACTACTTAGATGTGATAATATTTGGAACTTTGTTTGTTTGTTTGTTTATTTATTTATTTAGTCAAACAATTGTATGGTGATAATTTGTACAAATAAAACATTAGATAAGTAATGATAAAAAGTAACAAAAGAAGACAATAGGACAGGGACGGTAGGCACAGTGGTCCGCTTATGCACGCTCCTTACAGACCTCTTAGAAAGGGGGAGAGGTCAATTGTAGATAGTCTAAGGCTAAAGGTTTTGGGGATAGGAGTAGAAACCACAGAATCAGGTAGTGCATTCCAGGCATTGATTACTCTGTTGCTAAAGTCGTATTTTTTGCAGTCAAGTTTGGAGCGGTTGACATTTAGTTTAAATCGATTTCGTGCTCGTGTGTTATTGCGGTTGAAGGTGAAGTAGTCGTTAACAGGTAGGACATTTTGGTATATGATTTTATGAACTATAATTAAGTCGGAACGGAGATGACTGAGTTGTAAGTTGTCTAAACCAAGAATTTCAAGTTTGGCAGAGTAAGGTATTTTGTTGTGAGAAGAGGAGTGAAGGACTCTTCTTGTGAAATATTTCTGGACTCTCTCAATTGTGTTGATGTCAGATATGCAATGTGGGTTCCATACAAGCGAGCTGTATTCTAGGATTGGTCTGACAAGTGTTTTGTAATCTCTTGTTAGCAGTTCAAAATTACCAGAGAAGCTGCTGCGAAGGATTAGGTATGCAAATGGATAACACGTATGTGCTTCCAAGCAGATAGCCATTCCACCAGAGTGACTGGTGGAGATAATTGACTGACTTTGTTGCCATAGCTCTGTGTTCCAATTGGTACTACACATTGTGGGAGAAGCAATTTTTCCCATGCCATTATGGCCGCAGAAAATAGGGACCTAAGAAATGTTGAAGGAAAATTCTGTAGAGATGCAAAATAGCGCAACAGTGTTTTCCTTGAAAGACAACGCCAGATGGAAGCAACCGAACAGCAAGAGATGTTTAGTTACACAAAATGAATGGGTGCGGTCTCTGCCTCTTTTATATAAATAAGTAAGTAAGTCTAATAAATAAGTAAGTAAGTAAGTAAGTAAGTAAGTAAGTAAGTAAGTAAGTAAGTAAGTAAGAAAGTAAGTAAGTAAGTAAGTAAGTAAGTAAGTAAGTAAGTAAGTAAGTAAGTAAGTAAGTAAATAAGTAAAAATGAGCTGGGGTGGCGCAGCAGGTAGAGTGCTGTACTGCAGGCCACTGAAGCTGACTTGTAGATCTGAAGGTGAGTGGTTCAAATGTCATTACCGGCTCAAGGTTGACTCAGCCTTCCATCCTTCTGAGATGGGTAAAATGAGGACCCGGATTGTGGGAGCAATAGCCTAGCTCTGTTAAAAAAGTGCTATTGCTAACATGTTGTAAGCTGCCCTGAGTCTAAGGAGAAGGGCGGCATAAAAATCAATCAAACAAACAAACAAACAAACAAACAAACAAATAAATAATAAATAATAAATGAATAAATAAAAAATAAATGAATAAATAAAAAATAAATGAATAAATAAAACATAAATGAATAAATAATAAATAAATAAATAAATAAAAAATAAATAAATAAACAAATAAATAAATAAACAAAAAATTAAATTAATAAACAATAAATAATAAACAATAAATAATAAATAATAAAGTGATCAATGAAGGGCTGCTCATCTTCGGTGCTACCGGTTTGCCCTTCGAGGCTGTTGCGCATGCGCACCCATCGGCATGAGATTTGGTTTCTGCGCAAAATTGGGAATTTTCATCGATATTTTCCTTCTGCGCAGCAAACAAAATCTTGTGAGAGGATGCATGCGTGAGTGAGATTTTGGGAATTTTTGCCGATTTTGGGAATTTTCACCGATATTTTTGCTTCTGCGCATGCGCAAAAGATCAGCCAAAATTGCCAAAATCTCACTCACGCAAGCATCCTAACGCAAGATTTTGCTGCGCATGCACAGAAGCCATATCTCACATGGGGTGCGCACACGTCCCGGAATTTCCCAGCGGGACGGAGTACCTGACCGCAACGGCTGCTGCCCATCACTGATTTAAGTAACATATTCCTAATGAGAATATGTGCCATTGCTTTCAATCAGGAAGGCTGCTTGCTATGCCAGAGTGCTCATGTGACCAGATTACTGCATAAATGCACTCATCCTGTAAAATGTCATAGCCATTACAAGCTAACAGCAGATAATGATAATTATTTGCATTATCTGAAGAGAGTTATGGACTTTAAGCACAATTCTCTACTATACAGAGTTTCAAGTATGCATTCTGGGTTTCTCACTCATTTAGGGCTGTTTTTCTACATAACAACGTTGGTAAGAGCAAATGGAGAATAAGAACATCAACTTGCCAAAAGGATTTCTACATATCACAGATAAAAGTGCTCCTAAATTTGTCTTGGTGGCTGTTTGTGCATGTATTTAGTGGTAATATGTCTCCTAAGAAGAGTTCGCAATTACACAAGGCTTTGCAAAGAAATATACCTTCAAATAAGTTGTTCTATGGAGTTTCAGTGCCCCCTTCTGGTGCATTCTGGCAAAGCAGCTAGGACAATAATCTTCTCCACATTCCAAACACGCCTTGTGGATGGGAGGAAAAAAAGGAAATTAAGATACAAATATCTTCAATACATACTTTCTATGATCTTGAAATGCTTTTTAGTTTACCTGATTGTACTTATAGCTCCCTACACTAAATAAGAAAACAGCTTCAAGGAAATATCAGTTAAAAGCCAGGTGCTAGTATACCGGTGAAGCTACTGAGCTGTTTGATGTGAGGAGGGGAACTATCTTTCTCTTTTTGTACAAGAGAACTACTGTATTTTTGTATAAGATGCAATAATGCAATAATGCATAAGATGCAATAATGCAATAAGTCAAGAGTACAAGAGAACTACCGTATTTTTTGTATAAGATGCAAAAATGCAATAAGTGATTTTTGCTTTCCTAAGCCCCATGCCTGCATCCCATTTTTGCGGAAAATGGGCCTATTTTTCTCAAAAATGGGATGGACAAAGGGTCTGGGAAGCCTGCAGAGCTCCGGGGGACAAGGGAAAAGTAAAAATGCCCCATTTTTGTGAAAAAAATGTCAAAAAATGGCCCATTTTTCAAAAAACGGGGGCATTTTTTCCATCCCCTGGCACCCAGGAGCTCTCTGCAGGCTTCCCAGACCATTTGTCCACCCCATTTTTGTGAAAAAATGAGTAAAAAACTTATTTTTCACAAAAAATGGGGGTGTTTTTGCCTTCTAATTACCCCGTCTAGCATGACTGGAGGAGGAATTCTGGGAGTTGAAGTCCACTAGTCTTAAAGCTGTCAAGTTTGAAGACCCCTGGGCTAGGGATTAGAGGTGCAAGGGTCTTCAAACTTGGCAAGTTTAAGACTTGTAGACTTCAATTCCCATTCCTGAGCTAGCGTTGACTGGAGGAGAAATTCTGGGAGTTCAAGTCCACAATTCTTAAAGCTGTCAAGTTTGTTTATTGTGCTAACATATGCTATTGTAAGGATTTTACCAAATAAATAAATCAAATGAACTTCAAAAGTATTACTTTTTTGGATACGCATATTTATTGTCTAGAGTCAGTCACCTACTTACTAGCAATGCTGTCTTCATTTCACATTGACCACATGCCTTGCCCTTCACTTTAGGTTTTTCAGTGGCTGCATCATTTGCTGTTTTATGTACAAATGGCTGCTTGGCTGCACTTGGAGCTGCAAAATGTAGATGTGTTTTTAAAGCATAGATAAATGACTGGCACTAATAAGCAACTTGGCAGTAAAGCAGACTAACTTTACTGACTAACCACCCCGTAGTGGTGCTGTAGTTGTTTTCACTATCATGATTTTTTCTTCGTGCTTCTGTTTTTGATATAAACTGCTTAATATTATTTAGAATTAAGTAGCATACATACATTACACAATAATAAATAAATAAACTATTACATTGAAGCAATTGAAGTACTAATCTTTGCAACCTTATAATAAATATTTTTGGACTATTTCTGAAAATATACAAAGTTCTCCTTTATGCAGATCTTTATATTGTCCACTGAAAGCATCTGCGGATCACAACATATAACAAATACAGTAGATCTATGGCACAAGGCCACTCCCCCCCATAATGGCAGAACTCAACATTAGATACAAGTGGCAAGCGAGCTGTAGCCACTTGTTTAATGAATGTTCACAGATGGCCTCGGAAAGAGTGTTTTATGGCCCATAATTACTACTGGCCATTATAAACAAATTGCACCATCACCAGTCATATGCTTGCATTTCAGGTGCATGATAATCTGTTTGCATTTATGCCCAGTTTCCAAGTGCCTTGCAATCATGCGATTGCAGTTTATAATCTTTTCTGTTGGCTTCCCCAGAAAGTCAGTGGGGAAGCTGGCAGGCACGTTGGATTTGAGGTTTGTTCCCCCATCATGCTGAGGGACTTCTCCTCTGCTTGAAGAAAGGAGAAATCATCTCGCAGTGGAGAAACAAGCTTAAAATTTATTTATTTATTTTATTTATTTTTGTCAAACAATTATAGGGTGATAATTTGTACAAATTAAATATTAGATAAGTATGATAAAAAAAGTAACAAAAGAAGACAATAGGACAGGGACGGTAGGCACAGTGGTGCGCTTAGGCACGCCCCTTACAGACCTCTTAGAAAGGGGAAGAGGTCAATTGTAGATAGTCTAAAGTTAAAGGTTTTGGGGTTAGGAGTAGAAACCACAGAATCAGGTAGGGCATTCCAGGCGTTGATTACTCTGTTGCTAAAGTCGTATTTTTTGCAGTCACGTTTGGAGCGGTTGACATTTAGTTTAAATCGATGTCATGCTCGTGTGTTGTTGCGGTTGAAGGTGAAGTAGTCGTTAACAGGTAGGACATTTTGGTATATGATTTTATGAACTATAATTAAGTCGGAACAGAGACGACGGAGTTGTAAGTTGTCTAAACCAAGAATTTCAAGTCTGGCGGAGTAAGGTATTTTGTTGTGAGAAGAGGAGTGAAGGACTCTTCTTGTGAAATATTTCTGGACTCTCTCAATTGTGTTGATGTCAGATATGCAATGTGGGTTCCATACAGGCGAGCTGTATTCTAGGATTGGTCTGACAAATGTTTTTTAAGCTCTTGTTAGCAGTTCAAAAGTACCAGAGAAGAAGCTGTGAAGGTTTAGGTTAATAACTCTTAAAGCCTTTTTGGCAATGTTGTTGCAGTGGCCTCTAGGACAAACCCTAGTGAATGCCACTATTTTGAACTTTTCAGAATGCTGCTAATTGCTAGAGCAATGATAGTGAACCTTCTTTGGCTCGGGTACGCACATGCCTACACTCATAATGCAATGCCCTCCACCCATGCATGCTCACAACTATACTGCCCCTGCAAATGCGCACAATCCCCCCCCCCCTGCTGCCCCCGGCACATGTAGACAGGCCTCACTGAAAATTTGGATTTCCAGAAAGCCTGTTGGGCTGTTTTTCGCTCTCCCCAGGGTTCAGGAAAGCCTCCTGGGGAGTGCAAAAAATGGCCAAACGGGGTCCCTTTTTACCATCTCCAGGGTTCAGGAAAGCCTCCATGAAAAAAACACCATCATTCAGAGTCTTAACTATAGGAACAGAAAACACTAGCAAATGCCAGCATTCTAACCATTCCAGGATTATAATGTTTGCTAGCATTTTGGCCAGATTTGAGGTCTGTTCCTCTAGCACATCAAGGGATTTCTGCTCCAGAGGAGAACTAATGGAACAGATCTTAAATCTGCCAAAAACTGTAGCAAGCCAATTTTTCTTACAGTCATCTTCCCTGGCCCACCTTACCAGGAAATGATGGCCCCTCTCCCCAGCTCTCCAATTAATAACTTGCAAGGTTGCTTAAAGACTGAACTCGGGAGAGTTGGGATTGTGGTCACTGAATGAAGTGATTACATGGCATCTTGCTTAATGATCACTGAGTTCAATGGCCAAAATTCCAGGCTTGGTTATATGTGGGGCCATCTGTAGTCTTATGCATCCTCAAAATTTATTGAGTAATTACATCGATAGATCCTTGTTAAATTATCAATTCTCACAAGATGTTAATGTTGAAATCTATATGAGATTTTGAGTAAGGCTATCAAATCATTTTTTTCATAAATATGTTGTTATGATGACTGGTCATGTAGTCAAACAGATGTTTTGAGTGGCATTTTTATCCACCTATGACATCCTTCCCAAGGAATTGAGATAGGCAGATGTTGTTTGATGGTATTAAAAATATTGTAATAGAGTATAAATTATTCCAAGTAAAGCTGCCTTTTGAAGTTGACTGATGGGGATTTTATCAATGCCAAGACTGTTTAGGTGATATTCCAGTTGTTTTAGGATTGCATCCAAGGTACCTATTACTATTGGTACCATTTTTGCTTTCTTTTGGCCACAGTCATTGTACTTCTATTTGAAGAAGTACAATCTGCACCGTTTTCATGGATTATCAGTAATTCATAGAATACAGATTAGAAACCATTGTGGTAGATTGAGTCTGTTGGGTGAGTTATTTTTTTCATTTTGAAAATTAAACAGGTAGGGCGATGTCACCAATTAATTCGTTTAACCTACTTAAAGCAGCTTCTGTAACATTCCCCAAAAGGCTGAAGAATAATATTATTTGCAACATTTGAATTACAAACCTCCGCACCAGAATACCTCTGGGACCATCTTCTGCCGCACGAATCCCAGCATGGGCCTTCTCCGGGCTCCGTCGACTAAGCAATGTTCTCTGGCAGGGCCCAGGGGAAGAGCCTTCTTTGTGGTGGCCCCGGCCCTCTGGAACCAACTCCCCCTGGAGATCAGAACTGCTCCCACCCTCCTTGCCTTTGGTAAGTTGTTAAAAACTCACCTTTGCCGCCAGGCATGAGGAAATTGACACCTCCCCTAACTACTGCTTTATGTATGGTTTGATTGAATTGGATTGTGTGATTATTTTATTAATAAGGGCTTTTAAATTATGTTTTTAAATATTGGATTTGTACATTGTTATTATTGTTGTGAGCCGCCCCAAGTTCTCGGAGAGGGGCGGCATACAAATCTAATAAATAATAATAATAATAATAATAATAATAATAATAATAATAATAATAATAATAATAATTATTATTATTATTATTATTATTATTATTATTATTGCCTTAATTTCAAATCTTAATATTGCAAATACCTTGTTACCTGGAATGTGTTCTTTAAGTAGCCTCAGTTTTACTTTGCCTGAAGAAACCTGGTAAAAAAAGGAAGGAAGGAAGGAAGGAAGGGAGGGAGGAAGGAAGGAAGGAAGGGAGGGAGAATTAAACTGTGATTTCTCCAACTGTTCTCCAAAATCCCCCTTTGTTTCCTAACACTGTCCTTCATAGGGCTGTGCCATACCTCTAAATTGAAGGCAAAAAGTGTTTTAGATCATGTGGGAATGCTCCTGTAGTTTTGTTCACAACTACTCAAATCAACTAGTGGCTGCCATCCTCAGGTACAATGTACTTCCAAAACAAAAATGGTTTAAGGAATTGCAGACAAGAGTATTAAACTAAATACAATGAATTGATTAAACTTGATTTATTTCATAGTTATCTTATTTTTTCTTTTTAAAATAACAATCATAAGAGTTTCTCAATTTAATTTTTTTTATGCTCTGTGTTCTTTAAAACTTAGAACTGCTATGCTAAAACATGAGAATCAACAGATGAGAAAATAAGGCATCAAGAATTATAAACAATGTCAAGGAACCTCTAGTAAATTATCAGTGATAATGAAATTATCAAATTCATACTCAGAAATGGAAGATTCTCAGAGACTGTGCAACATTTTGCTATTAATATTTAAAGCAACATTTTAAAAAAATCTGTAAATGTGTCAGTTTTGGGGGTGGGGAAACATGAGTTGTTAAAGGGAAAACATAATATTAAAATACAGTAATACCTCATGATACAAACTTAATTGGTGCAAGGAGGAGGTTCGTAAGACGAAAGGTTCGTAAGACGAAACATTGTTTCCCATAGGAAACAATGTAAAGTCAATTAATCCGTGCAACCAAACCCCCCCCCTGCAAAAAAACGGCTTTCGGCAACTGCTGGGAAGCCGCGCGGCTGTTTTAAAAGGTGACAGCCGGCCTGGGGGGCTTCCCAGCACCCCCCCGAACCCGGGTTTGGGGTTCGGGGGGTGCTGGGAAGCCCCCCAGGCCGGCTGTCACCTTTTAAAACAGCCGCGCGGCTTCCCAGCTGTCTCCCGAAGCCGAACACCAAAGCCGAACTTCCGCGTTCGGCTTCGGGAGACAGCTGGGAAGCCGCGCGGCTGTTTTAAAAGGTGACAGCCGGACTGGGGGGCTTCCCAGCAACCTCCCGAACCGAACCCGGGGTGCAGAAAAATTTTGCCTCTTCTTACGAACTTTGTTCGAGTTACGAACCGGCGTTCGGGAGGCTTCTGGGAAGCCCCGCCGCCCGGCTGTCACCTTTTAAAACAGCCGCGCGGCTTCCCAGCAGTCTCCGAATGCCGGTTCGTAACTCGAAAAAAGTTCGTAAGAAGAGGCAAAATTTTTCTGAACCCCGGGTTCGTATCACGAGTTGTTCGTAAGACGAGGGGTTCATATCTTGAGGTACCACTGTAAAATTATTTTCTCTGTCACTTTGCCTAGTTAAAATCACATATTGTACCTATGCCAGAATCTGTGTTTTCAGAAAACCTGGCAAACTCAATGGATAGCTAAGACTTTTTCTGCCGTCCATTTTCTATGTTTCTAAATGAAAATAAATGAAAATAAACACATCAATGGAAGCAATAGTATCTGACAAGGCCCAATTTTTTAAAAACTCACATGAAAATCTGCTGGGACTTAGATTTTGTGATAATTTCCCCCTAGATATATGCAGTACAAGTTGGCAAAAAAAAAAAAAGTCTTTCTATATAGATTAAAAAAAATCTGCCATTCAGGCTCACTTTGTAATAATAGTATCAAAAAGTTTCAATCAATTATTTTCAAAAATTTGACCACAGTGCTATCCTACAAAAAGATTTATTTACTGAAGATGTTATGTAAAATTTATTTAAATATCCTATCTGTATTACCTTTATAGCATTTTCTTTATCTTGTAAGATTTGTGGTTGTGTATTTAGACTACCGTGACCTGATTTCCATCGATAACCATTTGTTCGCCTAAAGGGAGATCAAAAAATCTTTTTATGAGCATTCATAAACAAATATGAAGAATATTGCAGACCATAGATATAACACTGTTTACAACACATTGGATACAATGCCTTTCTCCAGAATTATGAGGCAGCTGTCGGGGCATCACAAATCCAGAAATATAACAGAAAAACAGTTGGAAGGGACCTTGGAATTCTTCTAATCCAGCCTCCTTACTTAAGAAGGAGACCTAATATAATTTCAGACAAATGACTGTCTAGTCTCTTCTTAAAAACTTATAGTGATGGAGCACCTAGAACTTATCAAGGTAAAATGTTCCATTGATTACCGGTAATTGTTCTGTTAGGAAATGTCTCTTGTTTTCTATATGGGTTCTTTCCTTGATTAATTTCCCTTCATTGCTTCTTGTTCTTGGGATATTATAAATTCTCCTGCCTTGAGCAGGAGGTTGGATTAGAAGACCTTTGGGATTCCAGCCCTATGATTTTATACTCTATGTTCTAGAACAAGAATATATCTAACTTCCTTTGTTACTTTTCTTCTTCTTTGGGAATAAGAAGAGATAGGGCCTGCCCTCTGCTTCAATCATGTTTAGTATATGTAAGAATAATGGCCAATAGACAACTTAGCTTTGCTTTAGTAACAGCACTTTGAACCTAATGTAAAGATTTACTCTAGGTTTCTTTTCTGGAACAAATATTTTAATATCTCTTAATTCTACTTTGTTTAAAAAAACCCTAAATGTTACCGACCAAATGTTACAAGTTAGCTAGACCAAACCCATAGCATCATCCACACCAGGAACTTTCAGACAAGTAGTGGCAAAATGACCAAAATAAATAATAACTGCTTCCAATTCTAGTATTACAGTGTTCCCTCGATTTTCGCGGGTTCGAACTTCGCGAATAGCCTATAATACGGTTTTTCAAAAAATATTAATTAAAAAATACTTCGCGGTTTTTTTTCTATACCATGGTTTTCCCCGCCCGATGCTGTCATACATCATCACCAAACTAATAATTTTTTCAAATAAATAACAAAAAAAATTATTATTGTTAATAATTATGTTTATAAATATCAGGATTACTGTGTCTTATTCAATGGTGAATACCAGTAATAATGGTGAGTAAATTGTTGTTAAGGGAATGGGAAATGGTAATTTAGGGGTTTAAAGTGTTAAGGGAAGGCTTGTGATACTGTCCATAGGCAAAAATGGTTTATTTACTTCTGCATCTCTACTTCGCGGAAATTCGACTTTCGCGGGCGGTCTCGGAATGCATCCCCTGCGAAAATCGAGGGAACACTGTACTTCATTCCCTTGCAAGCAATCAGCAAAACGAATAATTACAAACTGACAAACTGACCGCCTTCTGCCGCACAAATACCAGCGACCCGTTAGGTCCCACAGAGTGGGCCTTCTCCGGGTCCCGTCAACAAAACAATGTCATTTGGCAGGGCCCAGGGGAAGAGCCTTCTCTGTGGCAGCCCCGGCCCTCTGGAACCAACTCCCCCCGGAGATTAGAATTGCCCCACCCTCCTTGCCTTTCGTAAACTCCTTAAAACCCACCTCTGTCGTCAAGCGTGGGGGAATTGAGACATCTGCCCCGCCTATGTAGTTCTAGTGCATGATATGACTGTATGTATGTTTTTTATATTGGGGTTCCTTGCTTTTAGATTTTTAAATGTGTAATTGTTATCTTAGATTTTAATTATTAGATTTGTCAATATATATTGTTTTTGTCACTGTTGTGAGCCGCCCCGAGTCTGCGGAGAGGGGCGGCATACAAATCTAATAAATAAATAAATAAAATAAATTAATTGAAGAGCCATCATTTACTATAAAAGAAATGGAAGGAGGGAAGGAGGGAAAGATCACAAACTTGTAGCATGTGGTATTAAAGACTTTGGGGAAAAGATACAAAAATTAATGACTATGGCCCAAGATCATTAGTAACACTTAAAACTTAAACAGAACTATATATCTTGCTAAGTACAGTTGAACACTAATGACCACATATCCTTAAAAAGCTGATCCTGGCAAAGAAAGTTAGCATTATTACTCACATCGCTGAGAAAGGGAAACAAATAGAAGAGGTTAATAAAGTAGTTTTCAAATTTATAGCAAACAAAGTTACAGATAAAAGTGCTGTGCTTTGTCTGCAGAATATTTCGACATCTGAAATGGATTCTCTGAAATAAAGAATGATTACATATGGTGGTTTTTTTATATATAATGCAGCCATATGCACTTAAAGCTTCCAAGGATTGAATTTCTAGTAAAATATAAGAAGAACTTTATAAATAATAAAGCCCTCCCAAAGAATGGAAAGTGAAGTCGAGGAGCTGACAGTACTTGAAATTGAATTCAAAAGCCCAATGGAAGAAAAACAAACAAACAAACAATGCTCCAATGTTACAGAGCAGTGATGGCTAATCTTTTGGCACTCTGCGTGCCAAAAATGGGGGGAGAGTGGGGGAGTCATGCGGATGCGTTCCTACACCCATAATTCAGTGCACCCCACCCCCCATGCATGTGCATGTCATCTCTCCATGCTGTTCTGCCAGTGTGTCTCAACCGTCCATAATTACTGGGTAATTAGTCCATTAAGACACACACCACACGATAAAAGGAATACCCAAAAGTTTTTATAAACAGAAAAACAGAAACAGCTCCCTTTTTAAATGTCAAAGGGATTTTCTGGTACACACAAGGCACAGGTTAAATGCAGTCCAATTGCATCACCCAATAACGGGGAAATTGAGTCCAATTCTAAAGTCCAAAGAGTCCACAAACACAATCCTAAAGAGCAAAAACCACGATCTTGATGAAACAATGAATCAGATAAAGTGTCATGAGGCTAAAATACCAGGCTGCACTAATTACAGCAGCCCCACCCAACCACAGGTGGCCTCATTTTCTCTTGTAATAATCCTTCAGTTGTTGTCTCCTATGCATCACTCTACGCATGCGTGGATGTGTCATTAATTCTTGTTCAGAATCCAGGGATGATACAGATGACTGATCTCCTCCTGGGCTGTCTGCCAAACTCCCCTCTTCCCTGTCACTCATGCTTCCTTGGTCAGAGGAGACTTCATCAGCAAATTCTACTGGGAGCAAAACAGGCCTGTGGCATGTGGATGTTTCCCCCACATCCACCTCCACACTCCTTGGGGCAGGAGCTGGGCCAGAGCCAACCACAACACATGCTCCCACGGTTTTTGCATGTGATGGCATGGTGGACCTGGTAGGGCCGTTTTTCGGCCTTCCAAGGCTCTAGAGCAGTGGTTCCCAACCCTTTTTTGGGGATGCCCACCTAAGCATCTCTAAAATCATGATGCCCCCACCCCCATGACATATAATACTTATTATTCAAAAAGTGGAGGAAGCCTAAAAGGCCATTAACTAGGTTTAAACAAGGTTCCAATTGACCCCATTAAAATTGAAATTGCCCGCCTGTGGGGCATGGGCCCCATGTTGGGAACCAGGGCTCTAGAGGCTTTCTAGGAGCCTGGGGATGGCGAAAATGGCCTTCCCCATCACGTCCCCCAAGGCTCTCCAGAAGCCAGAAATGCCCTTGCACAAGCTCTTTACTTTCCTCAAAATGGGTCATGTGGAGAACCCTGGGAGGGCCAGCTGTAAATTGAGGAGCTGATCTACGGCAATGGCTCCGGTGCCGGCAAATATGGCTCCGGTTGCCACCTGTGGCACGCGGGCCATAGGTTTGCCATCATGGCAAGAGAAAGTTTGGCCTAGAATGTATGTGTGAATGTAAATGAAGATTCAATCATCCAGGACAAAAGCATCTAAAAAGTTTAAATCATGGCAATTATAACAAAGTTTATTAAACTCAGACATTTCTTAAACTTTGGTCCAGTTGCCATGATTTAACCTTTTTTTGATACTTTTGTTTTGGATGATTGTGTCTTCATTTGCATTTGCAGTACATTTTGGGGAGAAACCCCTGCAGTTGATATAGCAAGAGTTGGTACATTCCAATGATTCTCTACCTAACTTTAATTTTTTCATTTTGACTGAAGAAGTTACTTGGAAGAGTAATGGAACGTCTCAGTTTAATGAACTTTTCTCCAGTTCCCATAATTTAACTTTTTTTAGATATTTTGGCCTAGCACAAAGATACAGTATATATTAAGCCAGAAATGTATTGCAGCTTCTGCTGAAGTTGCTGAGATTAAAAAATCCAGATAAAGTAGTTTTCTATTAAAAATCACTTTTCTAGCTTAGATTGAGAAGCAGGGCACTCACAGTTTCTATCAACATAGCAATTGGTAGAAACATGCTAAATTGGTAGAGTGGCATAAGGGAAGGGAGAAACAAGGGGCTCATATACTGCTGCTTTTCACTAATTTAAACAGAAAGAGGTTGGATGGGAAAACAATTTTTAAAAAACATCTGTTTTTGACACAGAAATGAAAATACACAATCTTAGAACCATTATCCTACTGTGGTTAGATAGAGCTATTGGTATGAACTTAATTACGGAACATGAAGATTACTCTGAGAGTATTCACAAATATAACACTACAAATTTTTATTATTCTCACTGGAAGAAAAGGTCACTTTCTTACAACTAATCATTTTAAACAGTGCCATTATTACTTTGCACTATTTTATGGTAAATTTAAAAAAAACTGGCAGGTACTTCAGAAATCATTAAATCCCAATTTTTATGCAATGCAAAATTTGCTACAATACAGCAAAATGTCACTTTAACAGACTAATGGTAAGTAAGTTGTCTGCTATTTGCAAATATTCGATAAATTCATAAGTAATGGCAGCGATCCACATCATTTGTATTAATTGGCATCACTGGTGAAACATCATTAAGCGAATGGCACAAGAGACACTATGGAAATGAAAATTACATAACTCTGCATCAATTTCTGTCCATATCTGCAAAACAACATCAACATAAAAGTGATATAAATTGTGTGTCGTTCCTGTCACTTGATATAAAACAGCATAATTTGTCTCATTTGTGTAATGATATTATTATAAATTATGTAAATCACTGAAGAAATGTAGTCCTTTGCATTCAAAGTCCATTATATCAATATGAGATTTCCTTGATCTGCCAGCCTTAAAATATTCAGATTCTTCTTACTTTTAAGGCAAAAGTGTCTTCTCGGAATTTTCTATCTATTTATATTCCTGTCCATACATATCATTTATTAATTCCCTGTATCTTTGCGCCTACTTCAGACAATTTGTCACAAATAAAATAAAAGTTTGATATTCCCTTCCTGTATTGGCAGTTTATCGTACATGACTTCTGCTCCTCTGGCTAACAGATAAGAACTCTTACAGCAGATGATATGGTTCCCTTCAGGTCTTCAGTGCCAAAGCCAGAACAGAACATCAGAAATCAAATCCTATGATTGCAGTACATTGAAACATCATAATCACAGGCTAAATATCCAGATTACATTCATATGATCACAGTGACATTGTAATGGGTAAAACTCCAAGCTCCATCATAAATCCCCATAAGTACAACTTTATTTTTTTTAAAATATATGCAAATTTCAGTATGACAGTGTTCAAATCCCAGTGAGGGTATGGCTAGCTGATGAGAGGAAACAACTTTTAAATAGATATATACTAGTCTCCCTTCATTTTCAATGCACCAAAAGTATGTTAAACACACCGCATTTTTCGGTGTATAAGATGCACCTTTCTCCTCCCTAAAAGAGGCTGATAATTTGGGTGCGTCTTATACTCTGAATGTAGCATCCCACCCCGACCCCCGCAGCCCTAACGAGGTGCTAACAATCTTCCCAGCTCTTACCTTGCAGGCTCTTTCATTGTTTATCTCTGCAAAGAATGTTTTCTAAGTCCTAAGTCTTTGCAGGGTTTTTTTCATTGCTCTAACTTGCTCTGAATAAGTTTCTTTCCAGTGCTAATGATGTTCCCAGCTCTTACCAGCTTGCAAGCTCTCTCATTGTCACTCTCTGCCAAGAATGTTTTCCAAATCCTGTCTTTGTAGGGGATTTTTTCCATTGCTTTACTTGCTCCAGATGTTTCTTTCCAGCCCTAACCAGGTGTTATTAATGTTCCTAGCTCTTACAGGCTTGCAAGCTCTTTCATTGTTACTCTCTGCAAAGAAGAATGTTTTCCAAGCCCTAAATCTTTGCAGAGCTCTTTCAATTGTTCTACCTGCTCAGACTTTTTCTTTCCAGATGCTAATGATAATTCCAGCTCTTACTGGCTTGCAAGCTTGTTGTCTGTTACTTGTTACTTGTTACTTGTTACTCTCTCAGAATATTTTTTAAGACCTTAATGAGGGGATAAAATAATGTGCTGAAGCTGATCAGACTAAGGACGCTAGCCAGATGAATACCTGGTAAGCAGATTCTTTTCCCTGTTTTCCTCCCCCAAAACTAAGGTGTGTTTTATATTCCGTTGCCTCTTATATTCCAAAAAATACAGTACAGTATATGGAAGTATGATATATATATATATATATATATATATATATATATATATATATATATGTGTGTGTGTGTGTGTGTGTGTGTGTGTGTGTGTGTGTGTGTATGTATGTGTATATATATATATATATATATATATATATATATATATATATATATACACACACACACACACACACACACACACACACACACACACACAGAGCTGGAAGGGTTCTGATCTGATAGCTCACACTGCTAGTTCTCTGCTTTACAAGGCAGAGTTCACCAGATCGAATCCCAGTAAAGGAAAGGGTGTGGCTAGCTGATGAGAACACTGCGAGACCTAAGCTGCCTTCCTTCTATAAATACTGGTGGCTGGGTGTGGTTTGATGGCTCAGCAATTGCCTGCTGTGTAGAAACTTCCTGGTGAGTCAGTGGGGTAACATCTGGGGTCGTTGATGTAGATGAAGTATGCTGATTAGTTAATGGTTGTTAATCAGCATACTTCAGCTACATCAATGACACCAGATGTTACCCCACTGACTCACCAGGAAGTTTCTACACAGCAGGCAATTGCTGAGCCATCAAACCAACCCAGCCACCAGTATTTATAGAAGGAAGGCAGCTTAGGTCTCGCAGTGTTTGCCTTAGAACAAGGACAGAAACACGAGCCTGAAGATGATGAGTGGGACCTCATCGAAACGTCGCCAGAAATTTCCAAATCCTACATGGGAAGAAACCCGAACATACCAAGACCGTCATACCTGTACCCGTGAAAATCTACGAAAACAAATATATAACTATATATAAATTATATAAACAAACAGTACACTGTACACTGAAAGAATACTACTTTCCCATGTTTGGATAACTTCCAAAGGTTTGCTCTTCTACTCTCCAAATAACTAGTCATTAAAGTTCTACCTACCCTCTGTCTTGTTTCTCTCGGCTCATGTTTGATTGTAGTTGCTTCAGTTTCTTCTCCATTTCATTATTTTCAAGTTCCAGCTGAACCTTTTCCAATTGCAGCTCCCGTACACTTCTAGAGAGATTTAATTCAGCTCTAAAACTGGCACCAGAAACTGGTACTTTCTTTCTCTATTTAAAGTATATGCAATGCAGCAGAAAATGGCAGATTGGTATTTTGATAGAATTGTATGAAACAGGACTATACAGTTATAGCTTAATTTTTTAATTTTTTTTTTTAAAAAAAGGATATTTGGCATCGGGCCAGATTACTTTGCAGGACAGCCTTATGCCGTATGAATCTCAGCGACCAGTTAGGTCCCAGAGTTGGCCTTCTCCAGGTCCCGTCGACCAGACAATGTCGCTTGGTGTGAGCCGCCCCGAGTCTTCGGAGAGGGGCGGCATACAAATCTAATAAATTATTATTATTATTGGTGGGGCAAAGGGAAAGAGCCTTCTCTGTGGTGAGGGGGCGGCCCTCTGGAATCAGCTTCCCCCAGAGATTCACACTGCCCTCACCCTCCTCGCCTTCCAAAAGAGCATTAAGACTCATTTATGTCGCCAGACTTGGGGCAATTAGTTCTTAGGCCCCCTGGCCAATTAATGTTACATATGGCTGAGGTCTGAATGTGTACGATTGATTTTTTAAATGTTACGGATTTTATACAGTGGCGAATCCAATTAATTTACTAAATAACTATATTTAGTAAATTAATTGGATTTGCCACTGTATTTTATTGTTTTTATTATATGTTGTAAGCTATCCCGAGTTTTCATAGAGGGGCAGCATAGAAATCCAATAAATGAATGAATGAATGAATGAATGAATGAATGAATGAATGAATGAATGAATATTCTGTTTGTGCCATTGCAATTAAAGGTATTATTTAACAATAGGCCACTAATTTAGGACAAAGAGAAAAAAAAAAGAAACAGGAAAAGGACATTAGAAAGCACCATTATAAATTATTATTATTTATTAGATTTGTATGCCGCCCTTCTCCATAGACTCGGGGCGGCTCACAACAGTGATAAAAAACAATAAATGGTAACAAATCTAATATTTAAAATCTAAAAACAACAATTTTACATTAAAAAGTCTTTAAAAAACCCAATATATAAAAACATACACACAATCATATCATACACAAAAACTACATGGGCAAGGGGGAGATGTCTCAGTTCCCCCATGCCTGACGGCAGAGGTGGGTTTTAAAGAGTTTACGAAAGGCAAGGAGGGTGGGGGCAATCCTAATCTCTGGGGGGAGCTGGTTCCAGAGGGTCGGAGCCACCACAGAGAAGGCTCTTCCCCTGGGTCCCGCCAGCCGACATTGCTTAGTCAAAGGGACCCGGAGAAGGCCAACTCTGTGGGACCTAACCGGCCGCTGGGATTCATGTGGCAGAAGGCGGGCTCGCAGATATCCTGGTCCGGTGCCATGAAGTGTTTTATAGGTCATAACCAACACTTTGAATTGTGACCGGAAACTGATCGACAACCAATGCAGACTGCGGAGTTTTAGAGTAACATGGGCATACTTAGGGAAGCCCATGATTACTCTCGCAGCTGCATTCTGCACAATCTGAAGTTTCCGAACACTCTTCAAAGGTAGCCCCATGTGAACAGCACTCCAATTCTGAATACATTTACAAGGCGGCAACTCTCATTTGTTTCAATAAAATTAACTTCAAGTAAGTGATTTTAGGATTGCAGCTTTAGTGGTTAGAAATAGTTTGCATTTAATGATGCATATAAAAAGGCAAGAGGTTATCCAAGCACTTCAAAATCAATTAGAGAGAGAAACTTACTTTTCCTTCAGTTTTACAGAAACTCCAGTTTTTGAACCAGGGAGTATCACAAAATCATTGATGTTCATGATTGCAAATTCAGAAAAGCTTAACGACGTATTCAAATCATACAGTTTTGAAACCTGTTTACAAGAGAAAAAACTTGTATTAAAACAGTTTCTTTAACAATTCCATCTATATTTATAAATGGAAGAAGAGAAAATAAGTACTGAAGGACAGCTATAGGTACTGTTAAGTTTCACCAATTATTTATTTATTTATTATTTATTTTATTTATTATTTAGATTTGTATGCCGCCCCTCTCCGCGAACTCGGGGCGGCTCACAACAAAAAATATAAACAATCGTACAAATCCAAATAAATTCAATACATTTAAGTATTTAAAATAGTTTTAAAAAGAACCCCACTATATTAACAAGCACACACACAAACATACCATACATAAATTGTACGTGGCCGGGGGAGGTGTTTCAGTTCCCCCATGCCTGACGACAAAGGTGGGTTTTGAGAGCTTTACGGAAGGCAGGGAGAGTAGGGGCAGTTCTAATCTCCGGGGGGAGTTGGTTCCAGAGGGCCGGGGCCGCCACAGAGAAGGCTCTTCCCCTGGGGCCCGCCAACCGACATTGTTTAGTTGACGGGACCCGGAGAAGGCCCACTCTGTGGGACCTAATCGGTCGCTGGGATTCGTGCGGCAGAAGGCGGTCTCGGAGATATTCTGGTCCGATGCCATGAAGGGCTTTAAGGTCATAACCAACACTTTGAATTGTGACCGGAAATTGATCGGCAGCCAATGCAGACTGCGGAGTGATGGTGAAACATGGGCATACCTAGGTAAACCCATGACTGCTCTCGCAGCTGCATTCTGCACGATCTGAAGTTTCCGAACACTTTTCAAAGGTAGCCCCATGTAGAGAGCGTTACAGTAGTCGAATCTCGAGGTGATGAGGGCATGAGTGACTGTGAGCAATGAGTCCCGGTCCAGATAGGGCCGCAACTGGTGCACCAGGCGAACCTGGGCAAACGCCCCCCTCGCCACAGCTGAGAGATGGTTTTCTAATGTGAGCTGTGGATCGAGGAGGACGCCCAAATTGCGGACCCTCTCTGAGGGGGTCAATAATTCCCCCCCCCAGGGTAATGGACGGACAGATGGAATTGTCCTTGGGAGGCAAAACCCACAGCCACTCCGTCTTATCCGGGTTGAGCTTGAGTCTGTTGACACCCATCCAGGTCCCAACAGCCTCCAGGCACCGGCACATCACTTCCACCGCTTCGTTGACTGGGCATTAATTTGACATTGGATCTAACAATACTGAATAATAACCTTTATATGTGTAAAAGGCTTGGTAATAAAACCTTGGGCTTAGCTTCCATATACTTAAATCAGTGAACTTTAAGTAACTCTTACTTAACTTCTTTTAATTTCAAGTAGCTTATTTTAAGCATAACAAAGTCTAGATGCAAGCAATGTGTTAGAAAAGAGCAGATTGTTGATGTTTACAGAATGATGTAACAAATTATTTCTATTCAGATGGAATGCATCATGATGGTTACTACAATTATAATGGCAACTTGGAAAGTGAAAAGCCAGATCCTTAAATTCAATGGAAATATTATACTTATGGGTTAGAATCAATGAGTGCTCTTATGTGTAATAGCAATTTTGGCTTAGATTACATCGGTAATTCAAGTTTGAGATGGCTCTAACTGTTAGCATCTGTATTGGACTTTTGAAAAACTTGGGGCTCACGTTATAGTTTTGTGATGCTTATGGTAAAACTTTCCACTGTGCATTGGATTCAGGAAGAATACAGAATGTTCGGTAGTAATCATGGGTTCCGATTAAGGTTGAAACTCAACAGTGCAGTGAGTAAATACAACCCTCTCATAATTTACAGCACGCTTCAGTAGACTCTATTTTAACCCTAAAAGATAGTCAAAATATTCACCATACCTAAACACTGACCATGATTCTAATCCACGCACTAAATACAGTCATACCTCGTCTTACGAACCTAATTGGTTCCAGGGGGAGGTTCGTAAGACAAAAGGTTCGTAAGCCGAAACATTGTTTCCCATAGGAAACAATGTAAAGTCAATTAATCCATGCAACCAAAAAAACCCCCGCAAAAAAAGGGCGTTCGGCGACTGCTGGGAAGCCGCGCGGCTATTTTAAAAGGTGACAGCCGGGCTGGGGGACTTCCCAGCAACCTCCCGAACCCCAAACCCGGAAGTTCAGCAAAAGTTCGGGGTTCGGGAGTTTGCTGGGAAGCCCCCCAGGCCGGCTGTCACCTTTTAAAACAGCCGCGCGGCTTCCCAGCAGCTTCCCGAAGCTGAATGCCAAACCCGAACTTCCACGTTCGGCATTCGGCAACTGCTGGGAAGCCGCGCGGCTATTTTAAAAGGTGACAGCCGGCCTGGGGGGCTTCCCAGCAACCTCCCAAACCCCGAACCCGCAAGTTCGGCAAAAGTTCGGGGTTCAGGAGGTTGCTGGGAAGCCCCCCAGCCCGGCTGTGACCTTTTAAAACAGCTGGGCAGCTTCCCAGCAGCTTCCCGAAGCCGAACGCCAAACCCGAACTTCCGCGTTCGGCGACTGCTGGGAAGCCGCGGGGCTGTTTTAAAAGGTGACAGCTGGCCTGGGGGGCTTCCCAGCAACCTCCCGAACCCCGAACCCGGAAGTTCAGCAAAAGTTCAGGGTTCGGGAGGTTGCTGGGAAGCCCCCCAGGCTGGCTGTCACCTTTTAAAACAGCCCCGCGGCTTCCCAGCAGTCGCCGAACGCCGGTTCGTAACTCGAAAAAAGTTCGTAAGAGGAGGCAAAATTTTTCTGAACCCCGGGTTCGTATCACGAGTTGTTCGTAAGACGAGGGGTTCGTATCTTGAGGTACCACTGTATTACCATCAACCTTTGAGGTTTCCTGTAAAAATTACTCTGAACAAGTGTTATGTTAAATTTTCATATTTAATAGCATATTTTACATTAGTTTGAAATTGAGTATAAAGACTAGGCTAGATGTTTGTGTTGCCGTTATAGTAAAATTATACTAAATACTAATATATTAAAAATATAGTATAGTATGCTTTCCAGAGTCCAGAAGGAGTTGGGCGGCTTATAAATTTAAATAATAAATAAATAAATAAATAAATAGATAAATAAATAAATAAAATTAGCACAAGAGGCTCCTCTGGGGTTTTTAATAAAATTAGTATGAGAATATTACATTGAATTGTATATGCTGCAGGGTTACATCTATATTCCACTCCATTCCACTCCAGAGGCAGAGAGTTCTTAATACAAATCCAGTGGTCTTCCATATAGCCTTTACACTAATATAATTGTCCCAAAAGTAAGTTTAAGCATGTTACTACTTGCTGGGTGATACAAAGCAGGTTTTTTAAAAACATAATGAGGGTAACAGGATTAACACAAATCGATGTCTTGACCTAAGTTTATATTTAGTCTATGAATAAGATTATGTAAATATATTATGCTCCAAGCATAGTTGAATGAGTATATTTGTTTTTCCCCAAGGAGAGGTTTACAATATTCAGCCTCAATGCACCAAGCAAATAGCTAGAAATTACTCAGAGGAGAAATATTGCATGGAGTCAATTTTTCACACTGGTATTTTATCACAGAGTCATTCTATAAAGATAGAGCATTCTATTTGCTAGATATTACTTTACCCATTAATAGGGCCATAGTTTTAACCATATCAATGCAAACTTACTGAAATTATTTTGGATTTCTTATTGAACAGGATTTTTTTTAGTAAAGGAGGAAATGAAAGTGGAGAACTGGGAAGAATTCAATGGGAAAATGCAGCCTTTGCCATTGGAAGATCAGCAGTTCAACAGGATCAGATTAGAAAAAAATCTCTGCTTATGTAATATTGGGATAGATTCCTATACCTGGTTCATATTTAACTGACAAAATTAACCATATTTCAGCCCAGCTTGTTTAGGGTTATTCTATTATTCATACAAATCTGAAACCATAATTATACAAATCCGAATAATAAATAAATAAACAAGAAAAGTACATTGTACTTAGTTAACCACGAGAAGTATATTCCATGAACCCTACTCTGAAAAGCCGTGTCTTATCTACTTTGCAATTTGTAAAGTATCATCCCAAACAGCACATTTCTAGTCAAGATATTAAAAATTACTTTACTCCCAAATCCATCCAACAAATACTAGAACCTAAACAAACTTGGCTGTTTCCACCAGTTATATCTAGTTAGCAATGGGATTAGGAAACCAGTCAGATGTTCCAGGACTTTATGCCAAAATAGAAGAAGAAACCAGTCCTGCCTCAAAACTAGAAATTCCTGCTATCCCTAGCAATTTAATTCAAAACAAGCAAGCCTCTTTCACCAAATCTAGCACTGGATGGCATCTTAAGGACTTCCTGACAGGCATGCATAGAACAGAGAAAGCTGCTTTTTTTAAAAAAAATGCAGAGATTCAAACAAAAGTATCTCAAAAAGAATCAGAATACAAAATACAAACTTGAAGGAAATGAACTTGTAGATGACCCTCCCTGTGTCAAAGGCCTTGGAGTACTCATATCCAATGACCTACGTGCTAGAACCCACTGTAACATTGCCAAAAAGGCACTAAGAATTGTTAATCTAATCCTACGTAGTTTCTCCTTTGGCAATATTGCACTGCTAACCAGAGTTTACAAAACATTTGTTAGTTAGACCAATTCTAGAATACAGCTCACCTGCATTGCATATCAGACATTAATACAATCGAGAGAGTCCAGAAATATTTCGCAACAAAATACAAAATTGCTGCCAATCTGCCTTCCATTGAGGACCTGTATACTGCACGAGTCAAAAAGAGGGCGGGTAAAATATTTACTGACCCCTCACATCCTGGACACAAATTGTTTCAACTCCTACCCTCAAAACGTCGCTACAGAGCACTGCACACCAAGACAACTAGACACAAGAACAGTTTTTTCCCGAACGCCATCACTCTACTAAACAAATAATTCCCTCAACACTGTCAGACTTTCTACTAAATCTGCACTTCTATTCTACTAGTTTTCCTCATCATTCCTATCACCCATTTCCTCCCATGTTGACTGTATGACTGTAACTTGTTGCGTATATCCTAAGATTTTTATTAATATTGCTTCTTCATTGCTTATTTGACCCCTATGACAATCATTAAGTGTTGTACCACATGATTCTTGACAAATGTATATTTTATTTTATGTACGTTGAGAGCATATGCACCAAGACAAATTCCTTGTGTGTCCAATCACACTTGGCCAATAAAATTCTATTCTATTCTATTCTATTATTCCACCAGACTTGAAATACTGCTATTAGACAATTTACAACTACCTCGCCTCTGATCTGATCTAAATGTATTTCATAAAATCATAAACCAAAATGTCTTTCCTGTTAATGACTACTTCACCTTCAACTGCAGCAATACAAGAGCACCTAATAGATTCAAACTCAATGGAAACTGCTCCAAACTGGACTGAAGAAAATAGGACTTCAGCAATAGAGTGATCAATGCCTGGAATGTACAACCTGACTATCACTTCTTCCCCAACCTCCCAAAATTTTAACCTTATATTGCCTACCATTGACATCTCCCCTTTTCTAAGAAGCTTGTGAGTAGCCTGCATAAGCTCACCACTCTGCCTACTGTCTCTGCCCTAGTGTCCTATTATCCTCTTTTATAGTTACTTTTTACTCATGTTACATTTATACAAACTACCACTACTATCCTATACATGTTTGACAAACAAATAAACAAAAATAAACATCCTGCTAGCAATTTAATTCAAATTCAATTCAAAATGCAATCCCCTAGCAATTTAATTCAAAACAAGCAAGCCTCTATCACCAAATCTAGCACTGGGTGGCATCTTGAGGACAGGGAAAGCTGCTTTTAAAAAAACCTGCAGAGATGCAAAAAAATAAATTAGATGGAAAATCTCAATCTCTGCAACGTTGGCAGCCCCTGCATACAAAATCTCTGAGGATATTAGAAACATAGATTGACGGCAGAAAAAGACCTCATGGTCCATCTAGTCTGCCTTTATACTATTTCTTGTATTTTATCTTAGGATGGATATATGTTTATCCCAGGCATGTGTAAATTTAGTTACTGTGGATTTACCAACCACGTCTGCTGGAAGTTTGTTCCAAGCTTCTACTACTCTTTCAGTCAAATATTTTTTCACGTTGCTTTTGATCTTTCCCCTAACTAACCTCAGATTGTGCCCCCTTGTTCTTGTGTTCACTTTCCTGTTAAAAACACTTCTCTCCTGAACCTTATTTAACCCTTTAACATATTTAAATGTTTCGATCCTGTCCCCCCCCCCCCTTTCCCTTCTGTCCTCCAGACTATACAGATTGAGTTCGTGAAGTCTTTCCTGATAAGTTAAGACCTTCCACTATATTGGGACACCCTCCTCTCCCCCCACCAAAAAAAACCTATGATGCCCCCTATAAGTGCACTGGAAATAACCCAGGATCTGATCCTAGTCTAGCCATCATTTTATTACAGAGCCAGTCTGTGCAAATGAGCGATTCTAGGTAAACGGGTGTATTACCCCTCTATCTAAGAGCCCTTTAAATTAACCCCTTCCCCGCCGGTCCCTTCACAGCAACTGTTGTTGTTCCTCTTTTCCCACCGGCTCAATGATCCCGAGGACTGCGAGAACCCGGCGGCCAGAGAAGGACGCAGCGCATTCCAGGCTTCCCTGGCCGGCTTCCTTCTGTCTCCCGAAGCCGCGCTCCCGCCGAAACAAGCTAGCCGTTCCCACGGCAACCGGTCGCTTTGGGCCTCTTCCATCTTCAAAAGTGAAGGGGTGGGCTACGCCGGGAGCGTTCCATCTCGGGAGGTTCCATTCGACGAGACCGAAGAGGGGGGGGGAAGGGGGAGAGGAGGTGGCAGGTAGGCTGGGTCTGACCGACGGGTGGTGGTGTTTCTTTAAAACTATCAGGGCTTGCCTTAAAAAAAAAAAATCAAGCATTTGCTTCTTTTTGGAGCTCAGTGGCATACGGGAGTTTATTTTATTTATTTATTTATTCGATTTTTTTAAATGCTGCCCTTCTCCTTAGATTCAGGGTGGCTTACAACATGTAAGCAATAACACGTTTTAACAGAGCCAGCATATTGCCCCCACAATCCGGGTTGATTTTTAGCAGGACCTGGAAATCTCAATATGTCATATAGCCAGATGATCGCTAGATGGCAGCTAAGAATACAGAATTTCTCAAAGTTGGGAAATTGGCTGACTGGGGAATTCTGGGAGTTGAAGTCCACAGGTCTTATAGCTGCCAAGTTGGATAACCTTGTTTTGGATTTACAGGGGTCCCCAAACCTGGCAACTTGAAGACTTGTGGACTTCAACTCCCAGAATTCTCCAGCCAGCTATGCTATGCTGGAGAATTCTGGGAGCTGAAGTCCACAAGTCTTAAAGTTGTCAAGTGTGAAGGTCTCTGCATTAGAAGTTTAGAGATTACTAGCATGGTTGAGATTGCGAGCCAGCTCAGGTGGAGGGAATCAGATTGAGGAAATAGGAAAAATGTATAGATATTTCTGCATCTGACTAAATAGCTATGTTTTTCAGGAGTTCCAACATAAGAAGTTGAGACTTGGGGAAAAGTTCAGAGAAGAGCAACTAAGATGATCAAAGGCCTGGAGACTACAACATATGAAGAAGGACTACCGGTTTGGGGTCTGACTAATCTATAGAAAAGAATTAAAGGTAACATGGTAGCAACATTCCAGTATTTGGGGGACTACCACAAAGAAGAGGGGGTCAAATTATTTTCCAAAACACCAGAGAGCAGGACAAGAAACAATGGTTGTGAACTAATGAAAGAGAGAAGTAACCTGGGATTGAAGACAAGCTTTCTAACAATGATGATAATTAACCAGTGGAACAGCTTGTGTTCAGACATGGTGGGCACTCCATCACTGGAGATTTTTAAGAAGAGATTATAGTACAGTCACTTGTCTGAAATGTATAGCTTTTCTTGCTTGGGCAGGGGCTCTATTTTCTAGCTTCTATTCTATTCTATTCTATTCTATTCTATTCTATTCCATCACTTAAAATGAAGTAAATTACAGCTCAAAAGTTATTATCTCATTAGTAGTAGTTTAACAAAGAAGTGTAAAGTGTTATCAAGGATAAAGGTTTTGCTTTATAAGAATAACAAATTTTTTTTAAATGAAAAAAACCCCGAAGAAGCAGAAATGCAACTGTAAATATGTCTTTAATTTTTGTTTTTGTTGCATATTGTCTTTGTTACATATTGTCTTTGTTGCATATTGCTTTTTGTTGTTGTTGTGTCTTTTGTGTGTGTGTGTTTTGTTTAAAAAAAAATCAAATAAAAATATTTTTAAAAAAGAATAACAAATAATTAAAGAGTTCAAAACTCAGGATGCTGGCAGAGTCTACATTCAGCTGGGAATAACAAATAATAGAGCTGGAAGGAACCTTGTCTTGTAGGATATCTAGTCTAACCCACTGCCCAAGCAGGAGACCCTACATAATTTCTGACAAATGGTAGTCCAGTCTCTTCCTGGAAGCCTCCACTGATGGAGCTCCCAGAACTTCTGAAGGTGAGCTTGTTCCATTGGTTGATTGTTCTTACTGTCAAAAAATTTCTCCTTATTTCTAGGTTGAATCTTTGAAAGTTGAATGAAACTTTGTTTTCATTGCCCTACATAACATGAAGGAATAGAGTCATGCGTACTACTTTCTTTTAAAAAAAGGATCAAGGCAGAGAAGTAACATTTTTAATACAAATAACTTGCAAATACCTGTATATAAATCTATGGTATAATACAGTAACCTTCTCCAACCAGATGCCCTCCAAATGTGCTGAGCTTTAGTTCCCAGATTCCAATAAATTCCCATAAATCATACTGTATGGAAATTCTGAGCAAAGCAATTCTAACATTGCAAAAAAAAGTTTACTACCCACTGTGGGCGTGGCTTATTTTGTGGGTGTGACTTGCCGGCCATGTGACCAGGTGGGAGTGGCTTGACGATCATGTGACCAGAAGTGGCTTAAAGGTGGCCAACTTGACATCACTCACGTCAAGGGTTTGGATTAGGGTTAGGGTGTCTGGCCATTCCTCGCCTCAAAGAGATGCAATTTCCCTATCTATTTAATGTTATCGGACATCCAAAATATACTATTTAATTCTATGTATATATGCCATATGTGTACATACATATTACACACAGGTACACAAAAATATACATTATCTACTATATAAACTGTATGTGTATATACACACATGCGTGCACAGCTCTTCTAAAATTATACATATTCAACCTCATTTACTGCGATAAAAAAACATACCCAGAGCCCAGAAGAGAAAAAAAGAAAAAAATTCAAAAAATTTCTACCGGTTCTGCGTACCTGACTATACCTGTAGGAGCCCATCACTGACTGGGATAGTCATATTTTGGGAACAGGTGGGGGCTCTGAGTGTTAGAACCATTTTCTTGAGAGCATTCTCAATAATAATTATTCTTGAGTAATCTTGGGAAATTTTCAATACAATATTAATGGTGAGACAAGTTATGAAAACAGCCTTTGTGAGAGGATGTGTTTTATAGGAGTTCTGGTCACAAGGAGGGTGGGCTGTGGAATTTGATTGTGGTTGCAGAAATGAAACTGTAAAGTTAAGGACTTCTGATCAATATTATTTCATTTTCTGAAGCTGATGACTTCTCTGTTATGTAAGTTCTCAATATAAAAGGGAGTCAATGTATTCTTCCAGTAGCTGTTTATTGCTCCAGTGCAGGGGTTCTTTGTAAGAGAAGAACATTTTTAATTTCAAAAGCTGTTTATTGTTCTAGTTGAAGGCATTTCGAATGTAGAGTTTTATTTTCTTATCAATAAATGTGATTGCTACACTGTGTTCAAATAAAAATTCAAACAAAGACACAATGCAACTAATTTTTGTTTTCTTATATTGTGCAGAAGCCAGTGGCTTGTAAAAATCACCCAGAAAAGGAACAACATGTATTTTTCACAGTTTCATTATAATATCAGTGTACACTTACACATGAGTGACAATCTTTGCAAATAAAAATATGCAGCAATCGGGAGACCTAGATCTTCGGAAAAGACTCTTCAAATAGTTCAAAATGCCACCTATTAAACATTACATGTTGTTCTAAGAAGTCTATGCTCTCAAATTGAGTGAATTCCAGATTCAGCAACTGAACTCCCAAAATTTCCAACCAACATTATCATAGTTATTGCTAAAAATTCTGGAAGTTGGTCCAAATATCTAGATGTTGTTCAATTGGCAAATTCTGTGTTTATATTTCACAGACAGAAGGGCTGCCAATGCATACAGGGTTAGAAGAATAAAAACCAATAAAAGTTTGTGTGTCAATCATTCTCCTATTTCTGATCCTAACATGATCTCAGCTTTCATATTATCCAAAATCTCCTGTAATGAAATAGGAATTGCCCTACGAAGGGGAGGTGGGGGTGGAAGGCAACTCTTCCCCCACCCAGATATAGGGGCAGTTTTTATAAATGCAGATTTGGTAATCCATTCAAGACAGGATATTTTGAAAGAAAGGCAGAATGGTAGGATTAGAAGCAGTCATTACCCAAAATCCAGCACAGGAAAAATCCATTAAGCCATAATAGGTAGGTAGGTAGGTATGTATGTATGTATGGATGGATTGATTGATTGATTGATTGATTGATTGATTGATTGATTGTTAGAGTTGAAAGGGACCATGAAGGCCATCAAGTTCAACCCCCTGCCCAAGCAGGAACCCTATAGCCCAACATCCTTTCAGAACATAAGCCGCTTCATTGCATATTCCAAACGTCAACCAAACATAGTTCAGAGAAACACCTAGGATTTGTACTTTGCCTGTGGAACCAGCTATGACCCCTACATAATTCTTACATGACTCCTTAGGAGTCTGACAACAGCCAATAGAATACAGGTGTTTGCACAGGAACAGGAAGCTCAAGTACAAAACCCAGAGAAGGTATTTAAAAAAAAAAACACTCTCAAATCCATTGTGTCAGTTTTCCAGAATTCCATGTGGTTCTGTTTCATCAATAGAACATCTTTCCAATCAGCCTCCATGTTTCCAGTGTCTTTCTCCCAGCCTGGAACTGAACCAGATGGATATTCCTTTCCAACAGCACTAAGATACAGTGCAGTTTATTTTTGACTTAACAGCATATGAATCCATCCACTATAGCTGACCAGTTTGTGTGGATCAGCCCCCTAGGCTTGTTCAGAAAAAAAAACACAGTTTAATAAACGACTAGTGTGTGAATGCACCAATATATTCACTTACCTTTCTGCTGCCTTCTCTTTTTCCAAGAGGAAAAGGTATCATTTCGAAAACTTTTATTTGCTTTTTAATATCATCTCAGAATGTAAGGAAGACTATTGATGAGAAGCATTTTCCCTGCAGCACTCATCTTTCTAACTCAAGGTAAATATCATTCAAGGTATCTTTTATTTTATTTTGAAATAAGAAATAGACTGAAAAGTACATTGTTCACTCTTAACGTAAGGCTGTTCGCTGAAATTGATTTTGTACAATCTTGTTTCCTCTGCTTTCTGCAATATTCCCCATGAAGGGACGTCTCTTAAGAAGACTAAAACTTGACAGCGTTAGCTGTATATATTTGTTTTCATGAACAGATTTTGGTCTGAGCAAAGGTCTACTTGACTCATTTATTTTGTGTCTAGTAATTACTTGGCTGGATGCATGGAAGCAGCTGGATACTTTTTCACTCAGCAAGTAATGTGCCCACTATATGCAAAAAATAATCAATATGGGCTTAAGCAAGAGAATTGCATTCTTTGGTAATCCGGAACAAGCTGAAATAGAAGACATCTGGAGAATATTTAGATGGTAGGCCAAAGCAAAGCTTTAGAGTCTGCTTCCCATCATACAGTATCTTTTAGCATATAAAATGTACAAATAGCGGTATTTTCTTTGGCTGGAATCTGTAATTCATATTTTAAATTACAGTGTTCCCTCGATTTTCGCGGGTTCGAACTTCGCAAATAGCCTATATCATGGTTTTTCAAAAAATATTAATTAAAAAATACTTCACTTTTTTTTTCTATACCACGTTTTTTCCCGCACAATGACGTCATACGTCATCACCAAACTAGTAATTTTTTGCAAATAAATAACAAAAAAAATATTGTTAATAAATAATTATGTTTATAAATATCAGGATCACTATGTGTCTTATTCAATGGTGAGTACCAGTAATAATGGTGAGTAAATGGTTGTTAAGGGAATGGGAAATGGTAATTTAGGGGTTTAAAGTGTTAAGGGATGGTTTGTGATACTGTCCATAGCCGAAAATGGTGTATTTGCTTCCACATCTCTACTTTGCGGAAATTCGACTTTCGCAGGCAGTCTCAGAACGCATCCGCCGTGAAAATCGAGGGAACACCGCATAGTGAACATTATCCTGGGCTAATGATTTTTTTTCTTCCGGTTTCAGCTTCCTTCACATGCTCTGTATCACATTTTAGACTATTTTTGGGGACAACATGGTATTTATTGTTGTAATCATAATCTTCGTTAGCATCATCCTTGTGTTACTGTAATTGTCAGGATGGGTGGGGTGGGAATACATTTGAAATGGGAAAACTTGGCAACTTTCCATGTAGAGATGTCCCTTTTAGCCTCAGCTTCTGAACATGTCTTGCAAAAAAATAACTATTCATCTGATATGATGTACACTGTATAAAAGAAAAGGTTTTCTTTAAAGCTTTCTGTTTATATCTTTGCTAAACAGCTTGAGCTTGAGAATGAAAGGTGTGAATAAAACCCTATGAATCATTACAGCAATTACTACATTCTTTCATAATGAACAACACAAGTTTTCCCAAAGCATTTTTGTAGTCAAAAGAAACCCAGAGAGATTTACTCTGTAGTTCACTGCCCAGTTGGTAAGATGTTCAATCATATTAAATGAGACACATCTTAGTTGACAGGAAAAATAATTCACAAATAAACTTCTATGGTATCATTTTGTTTTTTCATTCCCCCCTCTTTGGAAATTACTGTAAGAAATTTGTTGCAAAAAAAGAAGAATTTGCAGTCAAAACAATAACTTTGTAAATTTATGAAAGTAACTTTGTTTATTCACTGTTAATTATTCCCTGATTCTGATAAGGATCTTGCAGGATAGTCATAATGTGCCTCAAATTATACATCAATCCAGAATTTGATACTCTTAATGTCTGCTATTTCTCTATTGCTTCATGGGTGGTAGGACTTTGTGCTTTAAGATCCACGCCCTACCCCACTCTATGCACCATTTTGTACATAATTGCAATCATATAGAATAGAATAGAATTTTTATTGGCCAAGTGTGATTGGACACACAAGGAATTTGTCTTAGTGCATATTTTATTATATTACTGAAAACTTTGTATGCTGTTTCCCTTTTCCCCCCATAAGTGTATTTAGCAAAAGAAGAAAGACTTGAAGTTCAGCTGAAATCCATGCGGTGGAGTTGTGCCATAACTTATAAGTATTTTACCTTTTCTAGGACTTGAAGCTGGCAAAATCCATTTTTGGTTTCTAATATGTTCAAAATCCCTGTGAAGTTTCAGAGCCTATTTCTTACTAAGCTTTTACATCGGAAAAACTATGTATAGCAGAAAAACAGAAAAACCAATCATGCATACAAACACAGAGAAGAGCAACAAAGAAGGCTAAAATAGATGAAGAATGATTGCAGTAATTGGTTATGTCTTGTTCAATGAAAAGAAGGACTAGGAGTGACATGATAGCAGTGTTCAAGTATCTAAGTGGTTGCCCCAAAAGAAGAGGGGCTCAGCCTATTCTCCAAAACACCTTAATGCACAACTATAAGCAATGGATAGGAACTAGTTTTATATTCAAAGAGGATAATTTATCTAAGTGTATTTTTCACTTGGATATCACGTCTGGATTTTGTGCTTGTGATGAAAAACAAATGAAATTTTGACTTTGGTTTTGTTGATTGCATAGATTTGTCATTATAGAAATAGATATATACAAATGTGTAAAAGCAAAAAGTTGTGGTTGTAGTGATTTTATCTTGTAATGCACTAAAAAAGAGTCAGAAGTAAGTGCCTTTGTTTCCCCCCTTGTAACTCACATTTTCTTTTTCACCTTTCTTTTTCCTTCCCCTAATTTCTTATTTCTATTTTCTTTGCATTTTATATACTAAATAAATAAATGTTTTTTTTAAAAAAAGAACTAATTAAGAAGAGAAGCAACCTAGAAATAAAGAAACATTTCCTAACAGAAAAATTAATGAGTGGAACAACTTGCTTCCAAATGTTGTGATGTTTTAGCATTGCTTATTTTAAAGAAGAGATTAGACAACCACTTGTCTAGAATGGTACAGGGGTGTTCCAGCACCCATGAAGACCAACTGGCTGGCATGCATGCACACGCTGTAAACCAAAAGAGCAGCAGGCAATAACTCACATGCCCATAGAGAGGGCTCTGTGTGCCACCTCTGTCACATGTGCCATAGGTTCATCATCATGAGTATAGGAAAGAGGTGGGTTCCAACTTACCTCTCTGCAGCTTAGCTTCCTCCCACACTGCATTGCCATGTCTTATGACACATGTCAAGTGCAAAAAATCCCCAAAAATATTTTCTTTTAAATAAAAATTCCAAAAACAAGTTGGCGACCGTATGCAGCACTGGAAGCTCGCCTCGAGGTTCGACTACTGCAATGCTCTCTACCTTTGAAGAGTGTTCGGAAACTTCAACTTGTCCAAAATGCAGCCGCATGAGCAGTCTTGGGCCTTCCAAGAAATACCCACATCTCACCAATCAGTTTCTGGGCACAATTCAAAGTGTTGGTTACATGGCACAGGACCAGATTATCTCCGAGATCGCCTTCTGTCACACGAATCGCAGTGACTGGTGAGGTTCCACAGAGTTGACCTCCTTAGGGTGCCGTTGACCTAGGGGAAGAGCCTTCTCTGTGGAAGCCCCGACCCTCTGGAATCGACTCCCCCCAGAGATTCGCACTACCCCTACCCTCCTTGCCTTCCGAAAGAGCTTAAAAACCCATCTTTGCCGCCAGGCTTGGGGCTTTTAGATCTTCCCCCGACCACTGAATATTTTAAGTATGATTGTTGAATGTTTGATCGATAAGTTTTTCTTTTAATTGTTTTTAAATTGTAGTATTAATTGGATTTACATTATTGTTCTGTTTTTATATATGCTGTGAGCCGCCCCGAGTCCTCGGAGAGGGGCGACATCCAAATCCAAATCCAATTAAAATAAAATTTGTGCCTGTGCAGAAGGGGAAAAAAGAAAAATCTTCAAAAAAAATTTAAAAAAAGAGATGGTGGTGCCACCGGCAACCAACCGGTGACCTCTTTGTGACATCACCAGCAGACCGCTACCAGTGCGCACACACCGGGGCGCACTGGTAGCAACCCATTACTGATATATGGATTCCTGTTTGAGCAGGAAACCTCCAAGGTCCCTTCCAACCCAATTATTCTGTTATCTAGTAGTAGATGGATCTATGCACATGGCCAACCTTCTTTGAAATTAAGAAGCACATTACCTTTGTTAATACTTTATGGAAAGCCATCAGAAAACATCAGGGTTCAACTCAGAAGACATCTTGGAAGAAGATAATAGTATAATTAACCACTTGCCTGCTGTAAGCAAAAATACTGTATGGATGTATTTCTGTAGTCACTGAAAAGGGGAACCTATCTATCTATCTATCTATCTATCTATCTATCTATCTATCGGTATAGGTATAGAATTTTTATTGGCCAAGTGTGATGGGCGCATAAGGAATTTGTCTTAGTGCATATACTCTCAGCGTACATAAAAGAAAAAGATACATTTGTCAAGAATCATGTGGTACAACACTTATTGACTGCCATAGGGGTCAAATAAGCAATGAAGAAACAATATTAAAAAAATCTTAGGATACAAGCAACAAGTTACAGTCATACATTCCAAAGTGGGAGGAAAAGGATGATAGGAATGATGAGAAAAACTAGTAGAATAGAAGTGCAGATTTAGTAAAACATTTGACAGTGTTAAGGGAATTATTTGTTTAGTAGAGTGATGGCGTTTGGGAAAAAACTCTTCTTGTGTCCAGTTGTCTCGGTGTGCAGTGCTCTGTAGCGACGTTTATCTATCTACCTCTCTATCTATTGTATTTATGTCCCGCCCGTCTCAGAGAATTGTGTTTTTCTCATTTTAGTCTAGTAAGATGATGGGTTGATTGTTATATAAAACTAGATAATATTTGTGTAGGAGACCATGATGAAAAACAAAGGTTGCAGATTGGGGTCCCCCCGCCCCAAATTTTCCTGTCAACTGTCTCAACTTTTAAGATTTTTTAAAATTAATATTTTGGGTGTCCTAAAATAATATCCCTTGAAGCCCATCAAAGGTTTTGATAACTATGATTGTCTTTTAATGATCTCAGAAGGGAGCCAATGCAACACGACAGTAATGTGTTTATAATAGGAGCTGGGTTGGTTTGAATGAGGATTTTTATCCCTCGGGGGACTGATTAGGGTAGACTGATTACTTAAGTTAGATTGTACTGTGAGGAGAGGTAACACTTCTGTTCTTTTCCAGAAAAACCATGATGGCAAAAATTAGGAGATGTGATGGGAACAGGATGCCATTGAAATGTTGTTAATCCTGAAAATTTCTCATGCTATGCACCATTCCTAGATATGTATAAACAATCATTGCACCATTGGAACGTTATACGCCTTCATTAAATTCCTTCCAAAATTTTGCACCAATTGAAAACAGTCCTGATGAAGACTTGGTTTGTATCATTGAAAAATATCTCAAATTGAGCTCAACTTCTAGTTACTTTATGGATACATACATTTCTTGACATTTAGTGATGGGCGAACCCAACGGTGTTTGGGTTCAGCAAGTTCGGACGAACTTTACGCAAAATTCGGCCGAACCCGAAACGAACCTGAACGGGGAATCCCACCAAGAGATTCTGGGAGCGGAGCTTTGATATCACATATACCAGCAGGTTGCTAAGGATGCCAAGGTGATCACTTCCTGGATTCCATGGAATCCAGGAAGTGATCACCTTGGCGTCCTCAGCAACCTGCTGGTGACATCAAGGCTCCGCCCCCGGAATCTCTTCGTGGGAGGGATTCCCCAGCTCCTTCAAAAGGAGGTCTTCACGTAAAAATAAACATTGTTATTTTTACGTGAAAGGACACCGCAGCGGCGCTGCAAGCAAAGGGCGGTCCTTTCACATAAAAATAAACATGTTTATTCATAACCCAAAGTCAAATAAATTATATCATGGTTTAGCATGAGACAAGAACCTGTCACATCTGTTTGTAAATCATGGCTGAGGAACCCAGCCTTTTATGTTTTATTCAATTTGCTGAAATCAACGTAAACTTCCCATAATTGTTCTCAAGGATACAGGATAATCACCAGGTCCTTCATTTTCCCAGTTAGTTCATTAGGGGTTTGCACACACACACACACACACACACACACACACACACACACACACACACACACTGTTAGAAGCTTTGTAATGAAATGAATCACATTTTATTGTAGTCAGGAAAGGAAAATGCGTAGCTACTGAAATAATGGAGAGCTATGGTCATGAATGCTGGTAGACAGCTATTTGGAAAATTATATGTTCAAGCACTGATGGATGTCAGACTTTGAAAGCTGTTCTGGCAGAGAGTAGTTAAGTCATCAAGCTTGCAAACGGAAATATCACTGCACCTCGTACTTACTGACCTGCTTGCAACCAGCAAACAGATGGCTGGCTCATATAACCATTTCACGCTGTTTGAAGGAAACAGAAATGATCTTTATAAAAGGGATCTGCATCCTATATTGAGCCAACATGATGAAAAGCCATTTTGCTGTTTTTGTTTTCAGTCAGTGGCAAGTCTCTTAACAAGGGCATCCTTTCCTAAATTGTCCTTCAGACTTCCTGCCTGACAGTTTATCTGCATGTGGGATGCAATGTTTCATATTTGCTTTCTGCTGGCTTGTCAATTGGGAACATTATGGGGGGAGATTTTTGTTCGTTGCAACAGCATGACTTGGAGCTGTATCCCTTCTGTGCAGCCATATATGCATATTTACATTCCCTGATATAGGGTTCTATATATCAAACAAAGAACTATTTCAGAGATGATATATTAGCATGAAAAAATACTTTAGCATTGATTGATTAGTAATGTGCCATCAACTTAGTGTCAACTTTTAGGAACTACATAAATTTTATTTGGGATAATCTTTCAGCAAGATTGAACCTTCAGGTCTTTTTCTATTTCATCTATTTCACCTATGGACATGTTGTAATTAATGAATACAAATCCAAAGAACAGACAGATAGAAGATGATAAGCCACATAAAAAAGTAGTCATTATTAGAAAGTAATGGTCTATTCTAGAGTAGCTTAATATTCTCAAATTTATAGTCAAGTTTCTGTAACTATTTAGTGATGATCAATGCTACTTGTATTTAGGTGGAGGTAAAAATGTCCAGCACATAAGCTTCTTCCTCTTAGCATTTATATGCGGAATAATTTCTAGATTAACCCTTAACCACAAACGTACTATATCTGCTACTCTATTACAGATGTGAGGTCAAAATGACCCTCTAGCTGCTGGCCGTAGTCCAGGTATTTGTGATATTGTGACTAGTAGTTCTGTATCTATTGCTTCCAAAAGGTGCAGAAGACCATTTGAATTTATTCTTGTCATATAAATTATTGCACAACATAGATAGTGTCTGGTCATTAATTTCATTGGGGGCTTCATCACTACTGATGTCAGAATCAGCGGCAACGAGTTCCTCATTGTCCATTACTAAATTTTCACCACAATCTGATTCCACTTCACTCAGATCACTCTCTCCTTCTTCATATCTGTTTCTTCGAAGTTTAGATCACCAAATTGCACTCTTTTTGAGTAAAAATGTGGCCCTGGGATTATTTAAAAAAAATATGTTAGTGACCTCCACTTAAATTCAAATGCTGCTACAGAAAACACAAAATAAATATATATGTAAGGCCATCCTAACTATTTTTACTGCAAAATATTTTGCAATACTTCCTTCTCTCCCTATATAATTAATTTTTGGTTTCAGGTTTAACTCTTGTTGCCTTACAAGGACATATATGGTTTGCCACTGCCTTCTTTCAATATTTTCTTACCAGTTTATACCACAAGCCCATATTTTTCTAAAGGTCTCTTATCCATAGGGAGACCAAGGCTGACCCTGCTTAATGCTTTAGATTAGCCAAGGTTATCTTAATTTTTAAATATATGGTTCTTATTTATTGTTTCAATGTTTTATATGTTATTTTAATTGCATATCTGTCTAGTTGCCGCAGCAATGTTGGATGGCATGGAAGTCCAATAAATAAGGTTAGTTAGAGCAGTGTTTCCCAACCTTGGCAACTTGAAGATATTTGGACTTCAACTCCCAGAATTCCCCAGGCAGCGAATGCTGGTAGGGGAATTCTGGGAGTTGAAGTCCAGATATATTCAAGTTGCCAAGGTTGGGAAACACTGAGCTAGAGGCTGCTGTTTAACAAAGTACAATAAAAGTATAACTTTAAAAAATAATATTCCTTTTTTCCATTACAATCCACATCTGATGCTTGAGTCACATGCTTCATACCTGCTGGTAGACATTACTTTGCTTTATCTTCCATTGGACATTTATATAGAATATCAATATCATTTATTTACAAAATTCTTAAAGTATTTTCTTAGACCATCTCTCTTTGGTCATCAACAACCAAACAACCAGAAAAAATGGTAGTGCTTAACTGATGTTTTGTGATGCCCGGGCTTTCCTTAAGTAGAGTAGGGGATTTGTATGCCGCCCCTCTCCGGAGACTCGGGGCGGCTAACAGCAATAATAAAATGGCGTACAATAATAATCCAATACTAAAAACAATTAAAAACCCATTAATATAAAAACCAAACATACATACAGACATACCATGCATAAAATTGTAAAGGCCTAGGGGAAAAGAGTATCTCAATTCCCCCATGCCTGGTGGCACAGGTGGGTTTTAAGCAGCTTACGAAAGGCAAGGAGGGTGGGGGCAATTCTAATCTCTGGGGGGAGTTGGTTCCAGAGGGCCGGGGCTGCCACAGAGAAGGCTCTTCCCCTGGGTCCCGCCAAGCGACATTGTTTAGTTGACGGGACCTAACTGATCGCTGGGATTCCTGCAGCAGAAGGCGGTCCCTGAGATAATTGCCCTATGTCAGCTCCAGCACGCATGCACGCACGGGCCAGCTGATTTTCGGCCTTGGGAAAGGCCATTTGACCCTCTGGAGGCTTCAGGGAAACTTCCTTGAAGCCTCAGAGTGTAAAAAACAGCACAACGGGCAAACTGGAAATCATTTTTTCCAAGCATCCTGTTTGCCCATTGGGCCGTTTTTTCACCATCCCAGGCTTCAGTGAGGCCTGTGCACATGTGCCGGAGGGGGGGATTGTTTACAGGGAGCATCAAGGGGGTGCACATATGTGGGGCTGGAGGGAATGAATGTGGGCATGCAATAGCATGTGCCCACACCCGCTTTTGGCACATGAAGCGAAAAAAAGTTCACCATCACTGATATAGGATCCCCTGCTGGAGCAGGAGGTTTCAAGTTTCAAGTTTTATTGGATTTATATGCCGCCCCTCTCCGAAAACTCGGGGCGGCTAACAACAATCATGAACAATATACAATAATAATCCAATACTTAAAGCAAATTAAAACCCCTTAATATATAAAACCAAGCATACATACAAACATACCAGGCATACAATTGTAACGGCCTAGGGGGAGAAGAAGTCTTAATTCCCCCATGCCTGGTGGCAGAGGTGGGTTTTAAGTAGCTTACGAAAGGCAAGGAGGGTGGGGGCAATTCTAATCTCTGGGGGGAGTTGGTTCCAGAGGGCCGGGGCCGCCACAGAGAAGGCTCTTCTCCTGGGTCCCGCCAAGTGGCATTGTTTAGTTGACGGGACCTGGAGAAGGCCCACTCTGTGGGATCTAACTGGCTGCTGGGATTCGTGCGGCAGAAGGCAGTCCCTGAGATAATCTGGTCCGGTGCCATGAAGGGCTTTATAGGTCATAACCAACACTTTGAATTGTGACCGGAAACTGATCGGCAACCAACCAAAAGGTTGCACTAGAAGACCTCCAAGGTCGCTTCCAACTCTATTATTCCGTTTTGAATTCACTCAGATTAAATTTTTATTATGTAATCCAATCAGGAAGCTATGAAAAATGCTTAACAAGTTATTTTATATCATGACATCAGAGAAAGAAGTGTATGGCTTTTTAGACAGGAATCTGGGGTTCCTAAGTATGCTTTTAAGATTTTCCAGTTTAGTTTGCAAACACCGATTTGAAAGAGCAAAATGATTATCTCCTAAAGCAAGATTATAACTCAAACACCCTGAAAGAGCTGCATTCACAGCAGTTGGTCATAAAATATTTCCTGTGCTGCAGGAGGTAAGATATTATATTTGCTCCTAAACATATCTTCCTTCTTTAAGAATTATTCCTGCTTGGCATATAAAGTACATGTGATAATTATCTATATTTTTGTACAGTTCTGTCTTATCTGAAAGAATTAAACATCGGGCTATCTGGAAATCAAGTGGAGAAGAGGTGGGCCTAATCAACATACAATGTTAAGTAACATTTTCTTTATGGCTTCCTATAAATTTCCCCTGCTGGGGTAGTTTAATTAGGCTTCATGATAAGGATTATAAAGCGTAGAAATAGAGAGTTTGCTCAAAGCGTTCACTTTTAACTGTAGATCCTTTATTTCAAAAACCCTCCTGCATTTAAACCAATGCTTTAAAAAATCCTACCACCTTCTTTTAATCTTCCTCATTCATTATAAATATACCTGTAAGTTATCTGGTGTTTCTTTATTTTTAAAAAAATAAGGCAACCAAATATATTAAAGGGTGAAGAGTCATTTATTAAATAAATTCAACCAGAAGGTTAAGAACTGAACTATTGTAACATATTCAAAGTGTTGGTTATGACCTATAAAGCCCTTCATGGCACCGGACCAGATTACCTCAGGGACCGCCTTCTGCTGCATGAATCCCAGCGACCAGTTAGGTCCCACAGAGTGGATCTTCTCCGGGTCCCGTCAACTAAGCAATGTCGCCTGGTGGGACCCAGGGGAAGAGCCTTCTCTGTGGCGGCCCCAGCCCTCTGGAACCAACTCCCCCCAGAGATTAGAACTGCCCCCACCCTCCTTGCCTTTCGTAAACAACTTAAAACCCACCTCTGCCGCCAGGCATGGGGGAATTGAGATCCTCTTTCCCCCTAGGCCTTTACAATTCTATGCATGGTATGTATGTATGTATGTTTGGTTTTTATATTAATTGATTTTTAATCATCAATACCAAATTACTATTGTACACTGTTTGATTGTCGCTGTTAGCCGCCCTGAGTCTCTGGAGAGGGGCGGCATACAAATCCAATAAATAAATAAATAAATAAATAAATATTCAGCTTTAAATACTAAAGGTAAAACTTCTTAAATGGATTTAGAACAGGAGTGTCAAATTTGCAGCCCATGGGCTGTATGCATCATGTGGTGACCCCAGCCCTGCTCAGTTTAGCGTAGAGGGAAAGGTTCTGATACGTCACATGACGATGCTGTGAGGCTGCAAGTTTGACACCCCTGATCTAGAAGCTTGTTGACTTTAAAAATGTGTCCATGTAGTTTTTATAATAAGAATATAGAGCTATGTTTTCTTGTCCTCCATCAAAGTGTTTTGTTTTTCTTATTTCCAAGTGAAACTCTCAAACTGATTCATCCCTGCTAAAGATAAATCTATCCTTGCTAAACTTTTGAAAATCAATCAAGGTTAATTAAATGTTGCCATCATTTTAATTCCAGTCAGGGGCAGGCTACCAATCCCAGCCCAACTGGAACGGGTCGAGATTGCGCCTGTTCCTGGCACACAATACAGCTTCTGTGCATGCACGGAAGGCAAATCTCGTGCGAAGACACAGGTACGTACGATTTCCGTGGGCTTTTTGCTTCTGCACATGTGAGGAAGCAAAAAACCCCGGAAATTGGAGAGAACAACTGCCAGTTGCTCGCGACCAGCAAAAAAAGGTAAGATCTGCTGGCAGGGGATGCCGGCCCTATACATCCATGGCCCTGCCATCTCCCATGGCCCTGCCAGGCTGCGCCACCCCACCAGGCTGCACCACCCTGCGAGGCCAGGCCACCAGCCCCCACGGTCCCGCCACCAGCCCCTGCAGCCCCACCAGACCCCACCACCAGACCCCGTGGCCCCTCCAGGCCGCACTGATCACCTTCGCTCTTCTTACCACTTGCCCTGCTGTACTGATCACCCTTGCTCCCCCCACCAATCGCTTTGCCACGCCCCTTCTTATCTGGATCACGTCCTGCAGGAGCCATGGCACAGGGAGCAGGCCTGGTGGCCCCAATTCTGGCCATGTGGCATGTTCTGTGCTCTCCCACACTGCAGGCATCTTTCCTGTGACCCAGGAGATTAAGAGCAGGCCCACGTGGCCAGAAGTGGGGCAGGCCGCTTTTGCTGTTGGCCCCAGCTGCCGCTCTAGGCGCGCAGTGAGATTTGGCTGCTGCGCATGTGCAGCCAAAATCTCTTTCTGGCATCAAAAATTGCCGATTTCTTTGCTTCTGTGCATGCGCAGAAGCAAAAACCCGGTAATTTTTACCAGAATCCCGCAGGCTGCGTCTGCACAGCGCATGCACGCCCAGCGGCAGTGGAGCGGGCCTACGTGCTCCATTGCCACTGCTGGAACGGCTTTCCTGACTAGTCCGACTGCTGCCCATCCCTGATTCCAGTGGAAGAGAATATTTGTAGCACAGGCAGTGAAGGGCTGCAAAAAAAATTTACTACCACACTGTGTACATGGCTTATTTTATGGGTGTGGCTTTCCGGCCATGTGACCAGGTGGGAGTTGCTTGATGATGATGTGACCAGGGGGTGGTGGCTTAAACGTCATGTGACTGTCTTAAAGGTGGCCAACTTGATGTCACTCATGTCAAGAGTTTGGGTTAGGGTGCCTCCTCTACTCAAAGGGATACAATCTCCCTATTTGCTATTACTGAACATCCAAAATATACCATTTAATTCTATGTATATATGCCATATGTGTACATACATCTTAAACACAGACACACAAAAATATATATTATCTACTATATAAACTGTATTCGTATGTATGAGCCCACACATGCATGCACAGCTCTTTGAAAATTATACATATTCAACTTAATTTACTGCAATAGGAAAAACATACTCAGAGCCCAGAAGAGAGGAAAAAAAATTATTGGTTCTGCGTACCTGACCATACCCATAGGAGCTCATCATTGAGCACAGGGTTGAACTATTGGGTCCTGGTGCATTCTTGAGCCTGAGGGTTTTCTTGCAGATGTTTCATTACAAACAAGGTAACATCATCAATGAGTCATGTAGCACTGATGATGTTACCAAGTTTAATAATGAAATGTCTACAGGGAAATTACAAGCTCAGAGAGCACCAAGGATCCCACACCAATTTTATGTTTAATTTTTATTAAACTCTGTACAGAAAGGTGAATGTAATATTTTTTTTAAAAAAAATCAAATCTTCCACAAGATGCAAGTGGGTCTTCATTGTTATAACCCACTGCTTTTGCAGTTATTTTTATCCTATGGAAGTTATATCCTGGAATCCATGTTACAGGAATTCAGGAGAGAAATATCTGATTACAGTATGTAATGTGTGGAATTACCCATTGTTCCTCACTTGCAAATCCTGCCGTTCCTTGCTTAGTTATGATTTATAGAAGAAACCACAATAACTGCAACGTTCTGCCTGTCGGCGACTACTTCAGCTTCAACCACAACAACACAAGAGCACACAACAGATTTAAACTTAATATTAAGCGCTCCAAACTTGACTGTAAAAAATATGACTTCAGTAACCGAGTTGTCAAAGCGTGGAACTCATTACCGGACTCAATGGTGTCATCCCCAAACCCCCAACACTTTACCCTTAGATTATCTACGGTTGACCTATCCAGATTCCTAAGAGGTCAGTAAGGGGTGAGTACAAGTGCACTAGAGTGCCTTCCGTCCCGTGTCCTATTGCTCTCCTATATCTCCTATACCTTTCTGCTATTCCTATATCTCTTCTTCTATTCTTTCATTGATATGTTCTATTACTATATCTTCTTTTCTATTATTTCTTAGATGTATTTTACTATGAGTATCTTCTCTATAACCTTCATCATGTATTTTACTATGTGTATATAGATATATACCCACTAAAACCCTCATTGTTTATTGGACTAACTAACTAACTAACTAACTAACTAACTAACTAACTAACTAAATAAATAAATAAATAAATAAATAAACAAACTGCATTCACACCAATTGAAATGAAAAGCAAGCTAATCACCATATGGATTTGAACGCTACAAGAAATTAGCCAATGATATTTCAAGCCATGCCAGACCCTTTGCACAACCCAGTGTTCTTCCTTCTTGGTGGTAAACAATTAAGGGAGCTAAATATCTGGATAGCTCCAGATTGGGAAAGACCAAATTAATTTAGAGAAATTTGTCGATGATCTAATGTTGATGCATAAATAGGCTATTTATAATACGCTCTGTCATAAGCCAAGTGTAATTTTAAAAAACCCAACAATAATTCAAAGACAAAAATAACAACTGATTGGAGAAAACAACAGTATTCTTTACTGTCCTGCAAAGTTAGATGAATGATGTAACTTTTCTCCACTGTTATAGTTTGTTTCCTTCAAATTGGCCTCTTGGTGCGTGGTGCAGCAGTAGACCAATTTCCTCGACCTTATTTTGGAAGAAACTGGTGTTTCATTCATCACAGTGTCCAGAATAACAGTAATGTGTGACATTCTCCCTTTTAAACATACCAATTTTCTAATGCTTAGACTTTGTTTTCAAGCCTTGCCCAAAGCAGCAAAGGAGATAGGACATTATGCTGTCATGATATTGCTAGGGAAAAGAGGAGAAAACATGCTTTGTTGTCTGGCATGATTTTTGTTATTTTATTCTTTTAAAAAAACAATTAAATTGCATTGGGAACTAAAGGCAATGATTAGCGTTGATACAGATCTTCTAATCAGTGGAGCATGTACAAATAATCTCTTTTTTTTTGTTCTCTTCCTTTTGAAAGGAATGACATCTTGCCTCCAGCCCAGGTACCAGGTAAGTGATGGATGTTATCATGGAAAATAAAAAGGAACTCTTTTATTTTTCCAATATCTGAAGAAATAATTTGATGCGGCTTACATGTAGCAAGCAGAAAGGCAAATAGATATCATCCCATAGTCTTGTGTTGCTAAGCTCTGTCCAATGGGGATTTATTAGGTCGCACATGGCTTTGAGTGGGTTTTCAAAGATTGCTTTTGGAAATGGAGACAAATGTGTCCAAGGTTATGAAGATAATCAGTGCAATGAGCTATTAAGGAACACAGTGTGCTTGATAAAAGTATTTGCATAATGTGCACGCGTTATAGCACTGTATATCAAAGAGAGATAGAGGGAGATTTTAAGGGATTTGGTTCATCTAGCCGCCCCGAGTCTATGGAGAGGGGTGGCATACAAATTTAATAAATAAAAAAAATAAAATATTGAAAATGAAATATGAATATTATTTGAACTAAGGAAAGATGTAACTTGTGAATATCCATTTAAAGTCATGGTGCTCCCAACAAAGTGTGGGGTATCCAGAGTCAAAGCTAAACTTGTCAAATAGCTATCAGCACTGTAGGCTTCTATTTATTTATTTATTTATTTATGTATTTATTTATTTGTTTGTTTGTTTGTTTGTTTGTTTGTTCGTTCGTTCGTTCGTTCGTTCGTTCGTTCGTTCGTTCGTTCGTTCATTCATTCATTCATTCATTCATTCATTCATTCATTCATTCATTCATTGGATTTGTATGCCGCCCCTCTCTGTAGACTCGGGGCGGCTAACAACAATAATAAAAACAGCATGTAAATCCAATACTACAACAACTAAAAAACCCTTATTTTAAAACCAATCATACCTACAAACAAACATACCATGCATAAATTGTAAAGGCCTAGGGGGAAAGAGTATCTCAGTTCCCCCATGCCTGACAGCAGAGGTTGGTTTTAAGGAGCTTACGAAAGGCGAGGAGGATGGGGGCAGTTCTAATCTCCGGGGGGAGCTGGTTCCAGAGGGCTGGGGCCGCCACAGAGAAGGCTCTTCCCCTGGGCCCTGCCAAATGACATTGTTTAGTTGACGGGACCCGGAGAAGGCCCACTCTGTGGGACCTAACTGGTCACTGGGATTCGTGCTAATGGATTCTGGGAAATAGGCATCTTGCCTTGATCATCCTCACCAGCCCTGAGATGACATAGGTGCAAAAATGGACAACCATAAATAAGGACGACAAATATTGACAGCAAACATACACACACAGAGGGAGAGAGACAGAGAGAGAAAATATTAGGACTCATTGAAACTAACGCGGGAAAATTCAGAGCCAATAAAAGGAAGCACTTAGTTTTACAACACAGAATTTAAACTGTCAAATGTAATGCCATTTTAAGCAAGCAGTAGCCACCAATTCAATCACTGATAAAAGGAGACTGGGTAAATTTCTGGGGGATAAAGCGATGATGTCATCATCCCATCATACCAAATGTAGTCATCATATATTAAATGGCAAGTTTTGGAAAGCAACAGCAAAAGAGGATTATTGATTCCCTGTCCTTGTTTATGATCTTTCTGAATGTTTCTGGTTTGTTGTTATGGAACACAGAATCCTAAGCTGAAATATAATAATAATTTATTAGATTTGTATGCCACCCTTCTCCAAAGACTTGAGGCGGCTCACAATATCATTAAGTAGATCCAGCAGGGCTGTCTTAATCTTCTTATCCCACTCCCTAGCCTTCCATTTATCTTCTTTGGTTGGTATTCAGCTGTCTGATAATAAAGATAATTAGTTCTCTTTCAACTTTCAGAAGGAGTAATCTTAAGGATTCCTTTCCAACATCCTTTTGTTACTTATATCTGAGTACATGGTACCTCATTCTTATTACCTAGTGTTGTGGTTAGCTCTGGCCCAGCTCCTGCCCCAAGGACTGTGGATGTGGGGGAGACATCCACATGCTGCAGGCCTGTTTTGCCCCCGGTGGAATCTGCTGATGAAGGCTCCTCTGACCAAGAAGACATGAGTGACAGGGAGGAGGAGAGTGGGGCAGACAGCTCAGAAGGAGATCAATTATCTAGCTCCTCCTTGGATTCAGAACAAGAGTTAATGATACAGCCACACATGCGGAGAGCGATGCATAGGAAGCAACAACTGAGGGATTATTATCAAAGAAAACGAGGCCACCTGTGGTTGGGTGGGGCTGTGGTAATTAGTGAGGCTGCTATAAAGAGCAGCCTGTGGGTTTGGTCATTGTGGAGGATTATCTGATCCTTGTGTTTCGTGACTGCTTTACCGACTTTGACCTTTTGTATGCTGATTTTTCCCCGCTTTGAAACTAAACCAGAGCAAAGTGTGTTTCACTTTGGGAAAGAAGAAGGACTGTGAATTGCCTCACAGCTGCAAGCTAAGTATTACAGAACTGATAAGGGACTTGTACAAATTACCAGTTTGTTTAGAGACAGGTGCTCTTTGCTATACCAAAAGAGGGCTTAGTTTAAGTGACTTTTCATTATAAAGAACATTGTTTTGAATTTTCAAACGTGTGTGTGTCTGAAATTTGTACCTGTGAATTTTTGGGGAGAAGTCTACGGAGTCTATGGAGAGGGGCGGCATACAAATCTAATAAATAAATAAATTAAATAAATAAAGTCTACCAGGGAGCCCGACAGAACACCTAGTAGACTACTTCTGGATCCATTGTACTTCTTGTGGTTTCCTTTTGAATTTTTTAGTACAAGTAAAGAAAGACATATTTGGAGAATGTGTTCTTGGAATAATGACTAGACTGACTAGTCTCTCTGATATCAAACCCATAAGAATTCATCCAATTGTATACATACATACATATATACATGCATACATACATACATGCATACATACATATGTATGTATTAATAAAACATAAGGTTTTTTTTCTCTCCCAACTCAGTCCACTGAAATAACTAAAAACTGTTAAAATCATATAGAGAAATAAAAAGAAATCATAATTAAAATAGTGCCAGACTAAAAGCAACATCGGGAGCCAAAAAACAGAATTGAAAACCTACAGAATCCAAACCTAAAAATAAATGAGATAAATTAAGCCATAACAGCACATTATAAAAATAAATGTTTCTGTCACTGGCAGAATTCAAATAGAAAACAAAGTAATGTACCATAATTTCCTGGGGCAAGGAGTTCCAGGTGCCAGCTGCATGAACAAACTTCATATTTGTGTATGTTTCCATGAGTTCTCTATCTCTATGCATATTCTCAGTTATCCAGGTCATGATTGTCCGAAAAGTTCCTTTTAAGGAAGCAACTGGACTTTCCTGTTTTGTTTTGTGGGTTTTTTTTGCAGATGTTTCACTTCTCATCCAAGAAACCTCTTCAGGTGGGGAAAGGGATGATTTATATTCCTTGCAGACATCTGGTCAATTGCATTATTTTAGAGAGTCATTGAGACCACCTGGAGGTTTATTTGTGTTCTTAGGGTCACCTGAATAGTGTAAAATGTGTGTGGAGCCTTCTTGGCTGCAGAATGTTTGTTTTCTTGTTCTTCCACTGAGTCAGAATATGCTTGTGTTTCTGACTGTTGTAATGCTTTAACCAATGTTTCTGCTCTCGTTAATAGTATTTGGGGTGATCCCATGAAACCAATCGTTATTATGGAGGACAATGTTACATTCATAGCTGAAGCTGAATATGTTGGAGCTCGTTCACGGCACATCGACATAAGATATAAGAATGCAAGACAATACGTAAAACAAGGATTCGTGAAACTACATTATGTGCCCACAACTGAACAGATCACTGATGTGCTGAATAAACCACTGCCAGCTGACCAACACGAATACCTCTCCAAGAAAATGTGCCTTATGTGAACCAATGTCCCTGATGACCGCCAAAGAAGGGGTGTCACGCTGAGTATTGCCAGCCTCAGAGACATTCAGTAATTAAAAAGTTAACATGTGTGCCTTGTCATTAATCACCTCCCATATTTTATGTAATATCCTCCTTGTCATTTCCATCTTGTTGCTCCTGTTGTTCTTAAGACTCCATGATGGGAGCTTTTAGATTTCCTTTGTCTATCAAGACACTGTTTGTTTTCTACTTTTATAATAAAAGAAAGCTTGTTTTGAAATAACAATGTTTGGATCTCTTAAATCCATCACCTCCGCGGTGTAAAGTTCAAATGGACTTTTACAATCCATGACACTATGTCCCTTCACTATTGAAGTCAGGTGCAGGCTGTTGAGAAGTCCGTGTTGTCTATACAGTGGTACCTCTACCTAAGAACGCCTCTATTTACGAACTTTTCTAGATAAGAACCGGGTATTCAAGATTTTTTGGCCTCTTCTCAAGAACCATTTTCCACTTACAAACCCAAGCATCTGAAACTGTAACTGGAAAAGGCAGGGAGAAGCCTCCATGGAGCCTTTCTAGGAATCTCCTGGGAGGCAACAGGGCCTCCATCCTCCCTGTGTTTTCTCCAATGATACACATTATTTGCTTTTACATTGATTCCTATGGGAAAAATTGCTTCTTCTTACACACTTTTCTACTTAAGAACTTGATCACATAACAAATTAAGTTCGTAAGTAGAGGTACCATTGTATCACAAACTCTCTACATCTCAAACTGATATACAAATGGTTCCTGTAGTCTGAAATTTCGCTAGAAATCCATTCTTACTCCTGCACCATGCAAAGGGTGTTCATCCCAAAGTGCAAAGCTCTAGCAATCCTAAGCCATCCAGCTCATGGTTGTCCCGAAGGTGCTTTTTCAGGTTGCAATTGGATTTTCTTGTTTTTCTAAGCAAGAAAATCCAGTTGCTTCTTTAAAAAGGCACCTTTGGGTCATTGTTCTCTGCCAAGCTTTGAGCGCTGCTCAAAAGGTCCTTCTGCAATTGGATTCCAAGTTGTGATTTTGTGTGACAGAATAGAAACTGGTTAAATAAATAGTGTGAACCCTCAATTGTTCTTAATGAATCGTGTAATAAAGGTGTAATAAAGGTAAAATTACTATAACGTTAGTTTTCATTCAATTAAGTAAATAGAGTAAATTAAAAACATCAGCGAAAAGTCAAGTATGTAGCAAATGTAAGAATCAGTAGATTATATGGGATGTTGTGGTGCTGGAATTGAGATATATGTTGAGGTCAAGGGTTTGAGTTAGTTTTATTTATTTTGTTTTTATTGACAATTATTGTGAGTCTTGTGTATGATAGCCTCATGTATCATATATGTCTTTGAGTAGATAAATGAATAACCTTCACTTCCCGAAAAAAGTTGCCAACCCTTTGTACAAAATAATACCACTGCCTACTTCTTCTGCTAAGAATCATACGATTGAGAGAACAAGTACTATATACAGGTTAATATTAGGGTCCCAAGTTAGTGTATTTTCTCTGCCTTGGCGCTGTATCATTTGAACTGTTCTTCGCTTTGGATGCACACTGTAACTTTCCTGAAAGCTCTTTGGAATTCACTAGTAAATAGGATATTTTGTGTTTGTTCCAACTAACAGGATTATTCAATTGAACAGGAAGAATCATTGACTGTCAAGTTTAATCCTGCTGAGTGCAGGGATCCAGTTTGAAGCATTCCTAAAACTTTCTGTCCAACATTTATATCAATATACAGTAGTCCCTCGCTATACTGCGCTTCACCTACTGCGGCTTCACTTCATCGCGGGTTTCTGAGGAAGTCGATCGGCAGATTTAAACAGCCTGCCGAACTCGATCGGCAGGTTTTTTAAAAAAAAAAATATACTGTATATCTAAAATTGTAAATACTGTATTTAAATACAGTATCTAAAATAAATACTGTGTGGGAAGGGTTTATAAACACTTAAAACAATGAAAACTTACCAAACAATTACAATATAAATACTTAAATAAGTACTATCAGGCGATAAATTCCCCATTACAGATTTCACCTATCGCGGCCAGGTCGGGAACATAACACCAGCGATAGGTGAGGGACTACTATATATGTTGAATTCATTCAGATTTTTTGATGGTATGGTCACTGTCACATTAAGAAAGGTATCGTGATGTTCAACTGATCATTGCATTTCTGAAATTGAAGACTACTATTTTGCATATCATACTATTCAGTTATTTGTAAAAATTTCCTACTTATGTGACCACCATTGAGGAAACCTACCTTATCTTGCTTATACTAATTTTCTCAAGGCTAAACATGTGCATTTCTTTAATAAATTGAAGATCCTAATATACCAGACAGATCCTGATTAGTGAAGAATAGTATAGCATTTGATAATCATATGATTTGGAAAATGTAGTCCTATTGATATATCTAAAAATATATATTTACCATTTTTTTCCCAAGCCAAATGTATACTTCTAGTCAGTACCAAGATATTTTTCTGATGAATTGTTTCAAGTTATTTTAACTGCTGCCAATTATTTTCCATTCCAGATTTGTGTGTTTCAGTTCTTTTCCAAAAAAATATTTGCCATGAAACTTTCTTTTGTTATTCTCTCTTCTGAATGCATCAAGATGATTCTTAATTTTGTCTCCTGCAACTAAGGTGTTATCTATTCTGTCAAATCTTATGACAACTTTAAAGTTAAAAAGTTCTCAGTTCACTTCCAAAACAATAGCCTTGAGTGTTGTTGACCCAACCTTGCAAGAAGGAAGGAAGAAGTGCCAATAATGCCATATTGATAATAAATATACAGTAGAAAATGGATAAACAAAAAAAAATGCATTGCGAATTCTTAGATGGCTTCTAAGCCATTCCATTTTTATGAAGTATCTTTTAATATATGAATCCAGACATATGATAATGCTTTAGCAGCAGCAGATTATGAAGAAATGTGTATAAATAGTAAGGTGATACATTACTTAATGGTAATGATTATCTGGCAGATTAATGACAGACCTATTGAGCAAGTCACTGCCTGTAAATACCTACTGGTAGGCTGCCACTTTCAATCATCTACTCACTGGCTCAATCAAGCAAAGGATCTTTTTCTAAGAGGCCTCAAAGCATCCTTTGAAAATGTCAACATGGTAACAACTATGTGCCAACAGCTGTGAAATTATTCAAGGTTGAAATATTCAAGGCTAAAGTACTGGTCTCAGTGCTACCCGGTGTCCAGTAATATATTTATAAGGATGCTTCTAGGTTAGAAGCCTTTAAAAAAACCCTATAACTTGGGTTCCTTTTTCTGCCCTTACTTTCCTTAAGGTTGCATCTCCTTAAGATCGATTTGAGTGACAGAATCTCAGATTCTGGTTGAAGCAAATTCTTTGGAGAATCTCTTTCATCCATCTAATCTTATCTGATAGGTTTGAATTTTCCATGTGAATATGAGTCAATATCATTTGGCTTCAAGAAAGCCATTGTTACTTTCAGAGGAGGATAGGGCATCTTGATCTCTAAGCAGATACATGAAGGGTTTGTCACCTTCACTGCAGTTTAGTAATCTTCCTTCTCTTCTCCCTTTTCATATATATTTGTAACATCTCATTTATTTCACATATAAGACTGTTTAATCTGAATTGGTGAATTGTATATAGGGAAACAATTGGTAGATACACCGGTATCTCCTATGAAAACCTTGTATATGTTTCAATAAAGTAAGGAGTTTTCTTTTTTACAGAAGAACAATTCAGTGGAACAGCTTGCTTCTGGAAGTTGTAGGTCAGTTATGGTGAACCTTTTTTTCCTTGGGTGCCAAAAAAGCATGCGTGTGCCTCATTGTGCATGCGTGAGCGCCCACACCCATATTTCAATACCTGGGAAGGGCGAAAACATCTTCCCCCACCTCCCAGAGGCACTCTGGAGGCCAGAAAAGGCTAATTTGCCAACTTCTGGTGGGCCAAGTAGGCTCATGTTTCACCCTCTCCAAGCTCCAAATGCTTCTCTGGAGCTGGGGCAGGGTAAAAACGTCCTCTCCATGTCCCCGGAGGTTCTCTGGAAGCCAAAAGAGCCTCTGTTCGAGCCAAAAATTAGCTGGTCGGCACAAACATGCACATTGGAGCTGAGCTAGGGCAACAGCTCGCGTGCCAACAGATATGGCTCCGCATGCCATCTGTGGCACCCATGCCATAGGTTCGCCATCACTGTTGTAGGTGCTCCATCACTGAAAGTTTTCAACAATAGACCGGACAACCATTTGGGCAGGTGGATTGGACTAGAAGACCTATAAGGTCCCTTCCAACGCTATCATTCTATGTGTTTCTCTGCAACAGTGCCATCTATAAAATAATTGAGGAAAGATCTCATAAACAAATACACGCACACACTGTAAAATATCAGACCTTAGCGTAGTGCTATGTCTAGGCTAAAGAATAAGAAATATTTATGAAGCAGAAGAGATTGGAAGGTGGAGGTACACCAACTTCAAAGCCTGCTAACCAAACTTAGCAGGGCACCTTTGAACTTTTAAACTTTAAAAATATTCAGCTGCTATGATAAAGACGTGCAAGATGCTGTAGTTCAGTTGAAATGGCGCTAAGGGAGCATTAGATTGCCACCTTTTAAAATCTGTAACAGCGGTGGAATAGAAGGTACATTGCAAAGAATTTCTCTTCACCAGTGTACATTTCAATAGCAGAAAATATCATCTATATTAAATAAGACATTCTCTCTCTCTCTCTCTCTCTCTCTCTCTCTCTCTCTCTCTCTCTCTCTCTCTCTCTCTCTCTCTCTCTCTCTCTCTGTGTGTGTGTGTTTATTCCAGCATAACTCTGGAACACCTCAAGCAATTTCAACCAAAATTGGTACACATATGACTTATTATCTAGTGAAAAATACTGTGTGGGTAAGATACCCCAACACCCCTGGGGTGGCCTTTCAGAACAACTGTCATGTTTTGTACACTGAGCCTAGCTCAGTGGTTGTGTTCTATACACTCAGCCCCAGTGTTTTTCTGAAACGCCCTAGGCCTCCCTCACACAGTAAACCTATGAAGGGAACCTGATTAGGCCAGTATAGAGGCCTTTGATTGAATGTGGTATGGTCTATGTGGATCGGCTGCCCTCACTTCACTGCGGCGGTCTGATCTTGCAGGAAACATCTTCGGCCTGTGTTCCCAAGATTGTCCTTCGCCCCAAACTCAGGCCTAGGCCTCCCTCCATAGGCCTATGATGTTCGTCCATCATGCTCGAAGAGGACTTTGACATCTTCACAGGAATAGGAGGGGGTGTCAACACTTGCATGTGAATTGGACTAAAGTGAGGGAGAAGTGCACATAGTGAGCCTCACTCTCTCTTCCCAGATTCTATCTTGCTCCAATAGCAGGACAAGAGTCAAGACAGTTGGAGATGGGCTGGGCACAGTGGTTGACCGGGGCATTTTTCATGTTTTGCTGTGCTATTAGTGTACCACAATGCTTGCAGAGACTGCCTTCATGACATAGAAACATAGAAACATAGAAGACTGACGTCAGAAAAAGACCTCATGATCCATCTAGTCTGCCCTTATACTATTTTCTGTATTTTATCTTAGGATGGATATATGTTTATCCCAGGCATGTTTAAATTCAGTTACTGTGGATTTACCAACCACGTCTGATGGAAGTTTGTTCTAAGGATCTACTACTCTTTCAGTAAAATAATATTTTCTCACATTGCTTTTGATCTTTCCCCCAGCTAACTTCAGATTGTGTCCCCTTGTTCTTGTGTTCACTTTCCTATTAAAAACACTTCCCTCCTGGACCTTATTTAACCCTTTAACATATTTAAATGTTTTGATCATGTCCCCCCTTTCCCTTCTGTCCTCCAGACTATACAGATTGAGTTCATTAAGTCTTTCCTGATACGTTTTATGCTTAAGACCTTCCACCATTCTTGTAGCCCGTCTTTGGACCCATTCAATTTTGTCAATATCTTTTTGTAGGTGAGGTCCCCAGAACTGAACACAATATTCCATGACCATTGTCCTATTCTAATAGATTTCATCTGCTCAGTCCCCAGAATCTGTCTTTATATGCTCAGGATAGAAAAGTTCTTATGTCACTGAATTTCAGTGACCCAAAGGCTACTCTCAACCTGGTTTGGCCAGTCTGTCAAAGCTGTTGCTTGGGATGTAGCCACTGCGCATGCTACAGCTACTAGGAGCCACAGGTGAGAGCTGAGTGATAGGTGGAGACAGGAGGACAGCTCAATAGGCCTACGAAGCAAAGGGACCCTGATTAGGCATGTACAGGGGCCTTGGATTGAGCATGCCACATCCTAAACAGATTGTCTGCCCCCACATCACAGCTTTGGCTCATGTTTCCTTCATGGCACCGGACCAGACTATCTCAGGGACCGCCTTTTGCTGCACGAATCCCAGCGACCAGTTAGGTCCCACAGAGTGGGTCTTCTCCGGGTCCCATCAACTAAACAATGTCGCTTGGTGGGACCCAGGGGAAGAGCCTTCTCTGTGGCGGCCCCGGCCCTCTGGAAGCAACTCCCCCCAGAGATTAGAATTGCTCCCACCCTCCTTGCCTTTCGTAAACTTCTTAAAACCCACCTCTGCCGCCAGGCATGGGGAAACTGAGATACTCTTTCCCCCTAGGCCTTTACAATTTTATGCATGGTATGTCTGTATGTATGTTTGGTTTTACAATAAGGGTTTTTAACTGTTTTAATATTGGATTGTTATATTCTGTTTTACTACTGTTGTTAGCCGCCCCGAGTCTACGGAGAGGGGCGGCATACAAATCCAATAAAATCAAATCAAAAATCAAAATTGTACTTTGCACCAACTAATCATGCAAAGGATGGGACCATCTCAACTGAGGCAAAACAGGGATGGAAGATAGAGAGGAGACCCAGCCTATTTCAGCAGGGTTGGAGGAGGTACAGCATGGGCCAGCTCAGGGACTTATGTTCAAGTCCCAGGCCCAGTTTGAGGAAATGTTAAAATAGGTGGTGGCAGAGGCAGGGAGGTGGACCTTCTAAATCTCCCAGCTGTCCATAGGTTCTGTATCTGGGATTTGAACAAGGTCCTTATACTTTAAAAACCCTGTAAATAAAATTGCTTTGATTTGACACTATAGATATAATTCATTACTTTCCATGTCTAATACAAGTGAAGGGATAAATAGGGTAATCAGCTAGTATTTAATAAAAGGAAGCCTAAGTGAAGATCTCTTTCTCTCATTATAGCTAATTTAGTCTACATGTTATCAGAGAATTGTCTTTGTTTCTCCAGGATTTTTGGATTTTATGCATATTTATAATCATTAGAGAAGTACACAGAACTGCAGATGGTGCTTGGTTGCTTGTCTTTACTCTGTTGAGCAAATGACCGTTTAGCAGATTATGTGCAAAAATGCTGATCACCGCAACTTGCTTGCCGGTTCAAAAAATAAATAAAAATCTTCCCTTGTTTAGTCACTGTCATGACATTCCAAAAAGAGATGCTGCAGAATAGTATAGCACAGCACTTTAAGAAGTCAGACCCCAAGCAGTAGGCCAGATTTGTTTAGACCTAGGATGACCTGAACTCTTTGGAGAGCAATTTGTACAACTTGGGTACATTCATGCTTCTAACTTTGCTCAGTTAGAAAACAATCGGCTACAAGACCAAACAGTATCAAACTTGGGTTGCTTGTTGCAAAAATAAACTAATAAAAATAAAATAAATAAAAATTACTGCTTCTTTCTTCCGTCAAGCTTTCCATGTAATGGTTGAAAGAGGGATGGGAGGTGTTCTGTTGGGCTCTCTGGTAGAATCCTCCCAAAAATTCATAGGTACAAATTTCAGACACACACACGTTTGAAAATTCAAAACAATGTTCTTTATAATGAAAATTCACTTAAACTAAGTCCTCTTTTGGTATAGCAAAGAGCACTGGTCTCCAAACAAACTGGTAATTTGTACAAGTCCCTTATCAGTCCTGTGATACTTAGCTTGCAGCTGTGAGGCAATTCACAGTCCTTCTTCTTTCACAAAGTGAAACACACTTTTCTCTGGTTTAGTTTCAAAGTGGGGAAAAATCAGCACACAAAAGGTCAGTCAGTAAAGCAGTCATGAAACACAATGATCAGATAATCCTCCACAATGGCCAAACCCACAGGCTGCTATTTATAGCAGCCTCACTAATTACCACAGCCCCACCCAACCACAGGTGGCCTCATTTTCTTTGATAATAATCTCTCAGTTGTTGTTGACTATGCATCGCTCTCCGCATGCGTGGCTGTATCATTAACTCTTGTTCTGAATCCAAGGAGGAGCTAGATAATTGATCTCCTTCTGAGCTGTCTGCACCCCTCTCCTCCTCCCTGTCACTCATGTCTTCTTGGTCAGAGGAACCTTCATCAGCAGATTCCACCGGGGGCAAACCAGGCCTGCATCATGTGGATGTCTCCCCCACATCCACAGTCCTTGGGGCAGGAGCTGGGCCAGAGCTAACCACAACAGGAGGGGTATATGCATCCCTATTATTTTTGTTCATTAAGACCAACATTTAAAAAATGTAGAATTTAGAGAACTAGTATACGTAATTCTCACTCAGACCAATGAATTCTGAAGTCTTAGATGCTACCTTTAGGGCAGGAGTACCAAACTCAATGCCCAGAGGCTGGATCTGGCCCACGGGGTGCTTAGATCTGGCCCGTGGGGCTGCCTTGGAAACGGCAGAGGAGACAAGAAGATCTGCAACAACACCTGCCTTCCTATCCTGCTTTTTTTTCAGTTTTTCAATAATGCAGGGACTAGTGACATCATCATCCAAGAGATATGATGATTTTTATGGGTGGAACAGCATGCATGGGGCTGCCATCTTCTCTATTACAGCTCCAGGGAAACAGCTGCAGTGCATTGAAGCCCAGAGCATAGAGTTCCATCTGTTACTTTTCCTTCCAATTCTGAGATAAGTGCCATTGACATCAAATCCCAATTGCACACCCTTCCCTACAATTACGTCTCTGTCCTTTTTAAAAACCGATTCCTGGATACTCACCAGGATTTTAAAAAAAAAACCTTTGGAACATTAGCCCCTGGAAACCCTTTTCAGAACTATCCATCTGGGATGAAAGCTGAAGTGTTGCAGAAGAGACGGAGTAACGACTCGGACACAAGAGCTGGATTTAAACTTGGGTCATTTTTATTATAATAAATTTGCATAATTTATTAATTAAATTAGCATGAATTAGCATAAATTTGCATAAATCAACATACTTAACTATGACCCGGAACCAATGGACCTGCAGGGTCAAACAAACACTTCCGGGGCGGAAATGACGTAAAAGGTCAACATTCCTGGGCAACTATGGGCGTAATCGATGCTGGTCCAGGTGAGGGACCTCTCCCTCACCTGAGACCCTGCCATACACTCGCATGAGGGGGGTCCCGCCGGCTCACCCCTACCCTGGGACTTCAATAGCGGGACCCAAAGACAGGTTCCCCCCAAGTGCGCAGGTAGCACCCACCATGGTCTTGGAGAGAACCTGTCAATCATCCCCAAAGATGCCCAAGGGAGAACGCGCAGTTGCTGAAACCACCCAGATTTCCGCCCCTAACCTGCCTACCCAATGACCAGAGGTAAGCCAATTAACCTAATTAAATGCAAACACCCCCTAACCGCACATCCATCTCCCCAGTGTGGAATGGGCGAAAAAACAGCCTGGCCTAATGGGCGAGGCTGCAAAAAATTCCCATTCGGCCCCCGCAGGCGACCCCTAGGCACACTGCAAAATAGGGAAGGGCGGGTGGGTGTCTGCTCAGGCAACCAGGTCCGGGCGAAAAGGCTGTTTCCCGGCCTGCTGCCCCTTAAATAGGGCCAGCAGGCCCCGCCCGGACCCGACGTCATGCCCGGCCACGTGGGCAGGGCATTCCCGGCCGAAATCTCGTCTCGCGAGATTTCGGCCGAAAACAAGATGGCGGCCGCCATCTGAAGGGTCCGAGTCTGCCCGGCCCTTCAGCAACATCGCCGTGGGGCCGGTGAGTCAGCCGGCGTTATTGCAGAAGAGACGGAGTAACGACTCGGACACAAGAGCTGGATTTAAACTTGGGTCATTTTTATTATAATAAATTTGCATAATTTATTAATTAAATTAGCATGAATTAGCATAAATTTGCATAAATCAACATACTTAACTATGACCCGGAACCAATGGACCTGCAGGGTCAAACAAACACTTCCGGGGCGGAAATGACGTAAAAGGTCAACATTCCTGGGCAACTATGGGCGTAATCGATGCTGGTCCAGGTGAGGGACCTCTCCCTCACCTGAGACCCTGCCATACACTCGCATGAGGGGGGTCCCGCCGGCTCACCCCTACCCTGGGACTTCAATAGCGGGACCCAAAGACAGGTTCCCCCCAAGTGCGCAGGTAGCACCCACCATGGTCTTGGAGAGAACCTGTCAATCATCCCCAAAGATGCCCAAGGGAGAACGCGCAGTTGCTGAAACCACCCAGATTTCCGCCCCTAACCTGCCACGGAGCGGGGGTCAGATCTCTATCTTGGCCCCCCGACTCCCCCCTCTATCTGCGCCAGCTCACGCAGAGACCTCTGCAGGTCCTGTAAGAAAATGGCGTTCCCCTGTTCTGACAGGTGAACGCCATCGGCCCGGTAAAGCCACGGCCGATCTACAGTGATGAGGGGATGGGCAACTACAATCCCCCCTAATTCTTTGACAGTTTTTCCCACGGCCTTATTCACCCTACGTCTAACCCGGTGGATGGCCCTAAGGGAAATGGCGTCCCTCCAAACGATCCGTGGGAGGATCTCTGACCACACCACTTGCGTGGTGGGCCATAACGTGCGAAGCCGCCGCAGGTCTTCGCGCGCCTGGACGATCAACGGTAGACCGCCAAGCAGGCATAGGTCATTGCCACCGAGGTGCAAGACCAGCCATCTGGGTGCGGCTATGGGCTGCCGACCACCCAGTCCCATCTGGGCGCGACCCTGGGTAGCCGCCCGCCCAGCAGCGCCGGGTACCGCCCTGAGATGCTGCGTACCCAGCAGCGTCGGTAGGAGGCCCTCCCACCGCATACCCCTCCGGCCCATCCAAACAACATTGACCCACCGTCCCAACGACAGCTGGGTCCCGATGGCACTTCTGGCTGCTGAGCGGCCGGCCCAGAAGACCATGCTGTGGCCACACAGCAGCGCCGTCGGTTTCTGCCTGGACTGGGAACCTGGAAGAGGACACACACAGAGAGGTTACCTAGCCTAAACCCTGCCCCGGATCCTCAGCGGGCCTGACATAACCCAAATATGCCGCTGACCGCCAGCGGCCGATCTCCTGAATCCGTTGGGCCGGGAGACCAGAAAGTGCCGCGCTAGTGGCGGCGCCGATACGGAACGAATGCGTTCCATAGCCGGCGGGATCCATGCCTACCTGAGACATAGCCTTAGACACTATCGCCCAGAATTGATACCGGGTCAGGGGGGAACCATCCTGGTGTATAAAAAGGTACCCACGCCCTGACCCACGCAAAACACAAAATTGCTGCAAAGCAGCCACCGGGCAAACAGACTTATCGGTGGCTGCGCTAAGTTCAAGTCTAACCCCTCTGTGTAACTGATCTGTCTTGGAGTGTCTCACCAAAAGAGAGACACCCCCCTGTCTAAAGGTCAGATCAGCGAGCTGGAAGGCGCGGAGCGACAAGTCAGACTGCGAGGAGGCCATTGCCTCGCTGACCCTGAGGGCCCCAAAAAACATAACGCAAGTCGCTGCCCTGAACAGCCGAGCCTCGTAAGGAGAGGCACACAGACTGCCAAATATCTGATTAATCAGAGACAGCTGCTGAACCGTCAGGGCCCGACGAGTGTCAGCGGGAAACCCCTGTCGCTCCCTCACCCAACCTTCCAGCATCCTCCGGATGCGAAAATCACCCGTAAAATCACCAAACCCCCCCGCCTTGGACAGAAAGGCGAGGCCGGCTAACCTAGCCCTGATAGTCCTCACTGAAAGGCCACGCCCCTTCAGCAGGACACAGAATTCAGCTAGGTGCTCAACCGGGGCAGGCCAGCAATGGGGGTAACCCTTACCCAGCCTGAAATCCCCAAACTCCTTACCTGCACGCTGATAAGCTCGCAGGGTACTAGGAGCTACCGATAAGGCGATCGCCCTGGAGGCCTCATCTCTCCAGCTCTCGAGAGCCCGCCCAGGCTCCACAGGTGGGCTGGAAACACCTCCGGCGACTCTCGGGCCCACGGGGCCAGGGTCCGAAACCTGGACAACTGACCACGGGACAAGGCGTCAGCCACCCCGTTATCTAAACCAGGGACGTGCCTAGCCAAAAACAAGGCGTTCAAAGACAAGGACCTGTGCACAAAATGGCGGACAAGCCGCATCACCCTGTCACTCTTAGAGGACAGGGCGTTCACAACATGGACAACCGCTAGATTGTCACACCAAAAATGCACAGTCTTATCCCTGAACTGCTCCCCCCAGAGCTCTAAGGCCACTATTAAGGGGAAAAGCTCCAAAAAAGTTAAGTCCTTAACCAATGAACAAGCACTCCATTCCGGAGGCCATGCCGACCAGCACCACTGGTCACCTAACACTACCCCAAAACCGCAAGTCCCTGCGGCGTCGGAACACAGCTGCAGCTCCGCTTCCAAAAGAAGCTCCTGCCGCCAAAACGACAACCCGTTAAAACGTTCCAAAAACTCCCGCCACACGCAGAGGTCAGCCCTGACCCCTGCACATAAGCGGGTACGATGGTGGGGCAAACTTAGCCCCTTCATCGCATCATACAACCGGCGAGAAAAAGCCCTACCAGGCACCACTACCCGACAGGCAAAATTAAGAATCCCAGCCAACTCCTGGAGCTGCCGAAGAGTAACCTTCCTGCAGCCCAGGACCGCCTCAAGCTTGGACCTGATTTTAATCAACTTATCCAGGGGCAATCTGGAAGACTGCTCCACTGAATCCAATTCAATACCAAGGAAGGTAATCCTGGTGGCAGGGCCTTCGGTCTTCTCGGAGGCTAAAGGCACCCCCAATTGAGCACAAAGGGCTTCGAAGTCCCGCATCAAAGCAAAGCATTGCTCCGATTGCGCAGGCCCGGCCATCAAGAAATCATCAAGGTAATGAACGACGGACCCCAGGCCACTCCGCCTCCTGAGCACCCACTCGAGGAAGGTACTAAAGCTCTCAAAAAGGGAGCAGGAAATAGAGCAGCCCATCGGCAATGCCCTATCCACGTAAAACCCACCTTCGAAATGGAAGCCCAGCAGCTCGAAGTCGCCTGGGTGAATGGGGAGGAGCCGAAATGCCGACTTAATGTCGCATTTACCCATAAGGGCTCCCACCCCACACTCCCTAACCATAGCCACGGCCGCATCGAAGGATGCGTACCGGACAGAACAAAGCTCGTCAGGAATGAAGTCATTCACTGACTCCCCTTTCGGAAAAGACAAATGGTGAATCAACCTAAATTCACCACTCGCCTTTTTGGGGACCACACCTAAGGGGGACACACGAAGATTCGGAAAGGGCGGCTCCGGGAAGGGCCCGAGGACCCTGCCCTCAGCCACCTCCTTTCGAATCTTAGCCCGTACAATGTCTTCATGTCCGACAACCGACCTGAGGTTGTCGGACATGAAGGCCCTCCTAATACCCACATAAGGGATCCTAAATCCCTCGGAGAAGCCCCTCAAGAGCAACTCGGCTCTCGGGCGAGGGTGGTAGTCGATCAACCAACCCTCAAGCACAGAAACATTAATTGGGCTGGGCCCCTTTTCCCCCAGCTGGTGGGGGAGGTTTTCCTGGACCCCCGCCCTTCTTCTCCGCCCCTTTCTTGGGGCGGGGACAGACTGAAGCCGCATGGGACCCCCCACAATTCCCGCAGGCATGCTTGTACTTACAAAAGGGACGAAAACACGCCCCCTTTGCAGCAAACTCATGACAAGCGGGCGAGGCCCCCTTGCCAGCCACACCCGGAGTCGCCTTGGCCGGCGAAGCCGCGCCGGGCTCCTCCTCCATAAAGTGCCCACTATCCGTGCGCTCACACCCTTCCTTCCCGGACATATGCGTGGCCCGGAACCACAGGTCCGGGACCACCATATCCCACGGCAAGTTGGGCTCCACCGACATCCTCATGCGGAAACCCTTATCATAATGGCGCCAGATGGTGCCCTTATATTCAAAGTGGGCCCTGGCAATTAAGTCTATATACTTAAACATGGCAGAGGCCATAGCCGGCTGCCGTTGGATCACCACCGACCCATAGGTAAGAAAGGCATACAGCCAGGAGCTGAAGCATTTCGTTACCTTGGTCTTCTTCGTTTTCTCCCCCGGGACAATCTCTTTCTCCTGCTTGGGAACCTCACGGTTCAAAAGCGAAAAGAGATCCACGTACTCACCCCGCCAAATAGCCTCCTTGACCGACGGGTGAAGGTGGCAACCCAGAGGGGTGGACGGCAGCCCGCACGGTATGGCCCCCGCTTTAATACAAGCAAAGGGGTCCCACACCGAGTTGGCCGCCACGCCAAAAACACCCGCCCCATGGGGGTAGGGGAAAACCGGGAGCGGGGGCATGACAGGAGGGGCCGGAGGAACCCACCCCCCTGCCCCTGGCACCGCAGGTGTCCCCGCAGGACCCGTCCCGGACAGCGGAGCAGCGCCGGCCGCCGACTGCCCCGGAGGAGGAACCGGCGGAGCCCACACCTGCCCGCAGGTGCCCGCGAGGGACCCCAAAAGGCTGGACCCACTCCCGACCCCCGCCGGGGGAAAACCCGGGGCGGGGGGAGGAAGAAAAGACAGGGATGTGGTGTGTGGTGCAGCCTCACCTGCCCCGTACGGGGTTGAAGACATCCACGGGGGGCCCAATGGTGTGGGGCCCGGGAAAGCCGCCATCGGCCCTGCAGGGGCCTGCCGTCCGAACGGAGCCGGCTGCCCAGCCTGGGCCGCCGCCGGATCTCTCCCCAACGCCGCGGGCACTTGATCGCTGGACACTCCGGGGACCGCACCGCTCCTCCACTGTTCGAGCTCATCGAGCCTCTCCAACACCCTGGCCCAAGACATAGCAGGAGAAAAATCAGGTTGAGGGGCAGGAGGCAACGAGACCACCCCCCCCTGTTCAGGGACCACCCCAGCAGTCCCCTCCCTGCTGGCCCGGGCCCGGGCAGAAGGCCTAAGGGCCCTCCTGGGGCGCGCTGCTGGCGGAGCCATAGGAGCAGTGGCAGGCCTCTTCTTAGGAGCCATCACACTTTCCCCTTTGTAAGCAATAAGCCACTAAAACCACCTAGGCCGAAACCCCCAACACGAGTGGCAGGCCCAACTCCCCCCACAGGGCCCTACCTAGGGCCTGGGAGCCCCTGCTACCCCTATTAACCCCTGTATTGGGTATAATACGTACAAGTATATATATATATTGACACCGTATTTATTGTTTAATGACAATTATGATTGCAAGCCTCCCTGCGCAGGCAGGCCTCAAAGGCCTGCAATCCAGGAACACCAACCGCCCAAGACCAGGGGGCCCAAACCCAACACCCCCACCGCGCCCTCCTCCCAGCCGGGAGGAGGTTACCAGTCCCCCTCGGGCCCGAGGGGGATCGCTGAAGACAGCTCCGGTGAAAGGAGTAAGGCCTCAACGACGTCTTGAAGCAAGAGAAGTATTAGCAAAGCACTTTTCGCCCCCTCGGTAGCCACAAAATGGCGGCCGCAACACGAGGGAGACACAAAATGGCGGCCGAGCAGCACCAAACAAGTGTCTGCTCAGGCAACCAGGTCCGGGCGAAAAGGCTGTTTCCCGGCCTGCTGCCCCTTAAATAGGGCCAGCAGGCCCCGCCCGGACCCGACGTCATGCCCGGCCACGTGGGCAGGGCATTCCCGGCCGAAATCTCGTCTCGCGAGATTTCGGCCGAAAACAAGATGGCGGCCGCCATCTGAAGGGTCCGAGTCTGCCCGGCCCTTCAGCAACATCGCCGTGGGGCCGGTGAGTCAGCCGGCGTTAATCTTGAGCAAAGTTTCAAATTATCTCCCTATTTATTTATTTTTTATTTATTTATTTTGTCCAATACACAATACATATAGAAGAGAACAGACATGAAGTAATATATATAAAGAAAATATATAAAAATAGAGAAGATATATGAAAGGATATATATAAAGAAAATATATAAAAATAGAGGAGAAGATATATGAAAGGAAGAAAATATATATGATATATGAGATAAAGGAAAGACAATTGGACAGGGGACGAAAGGCACACTAGTGCACTTTTGCATGCCCCTTACTGACCTCTTAGGAACCTGGAGAGGTCAATCGTGGATAGTCTAAGGGAGAAATGTTGGGGGTTAGGGGTTGACACTAATGAGTTCCACGCTTCAACAACTCGATTGTTAAAGTCATATTTTTTACAGTCAAGTTTGGAGCGGTTAATATTAGGTTTGAATCTGTTGCGTGCTCTTGTGTTGTTGCGGTTGAAGCTGAAGTAGTCATTGACAGGTAGGACGTTGCAGCATATGATCTTGTGGGCAATACTTAAATCGTGTTTTAGGTGTTGTAGTTCTAAGCTTTCTAGACCTAGGATTGTTAGTCTATTTTTGTAGGGTATTCTGTTTCAAGTGGAGGAGTGAAGGGCTCTTCTGGTGAAATATCTTTGGACGTTTTCAAGGGTGTTGATGTCTAAGATGTGGTATGGGTTCCAGGCAGATGAGCTGTATTCAAGGATGGGTCTGGCAAAAGTTTTGTAAGTAGTATGAGATTGCCGGAGCAGAAGCTACTTGGATCAGGTTAACAACTCTGGAAGCCTTTTTGGCGATATTGTTGCAGTGGGCTTTAGCACTTAGGTCATTTGATATTAGTATTCCAAGGTCTTTTACTGAGTGTAGGTTGGCTGTGAGAATTTGTTTATTCAGTTTATATTTGAGGTTTGGATTCTTTTTGCCGATGTGGAAGGTACAGCATTTGTTCGTTGATATTTGAAGTTGCCAGGTGTTAGACCAATCTGAGACAAAGTTGAGGTCTTTTTGGAGAGTAAATATGTTGTCCGTGGTGTTGAAAAGTTTTACATCGTCGGCAAAAAGAACACAGTTGCTTTTGATATGATCACAGGGATCGTTGATGTAGAGAATGAAAAGAGTAGGACCTAGTACGCTGCCCTGGGGAACACCACTTTTGACAGGGACGGGGGTGGAAATGGCGCTTCCCATTTTGACAACTTGTTGCCTGTTTGACAAGAATGCAGTAATCCAGCTATGGAGGAATCCTGAGATACCATAGGATTTGAGTTTTAGGAGTAGTTTGTCGTGGACCACTGAGTTGAAGGCTTTGCAAAAGTCAATATAAATTGCATCAATGGATTTTCCTTGATCTAGGTGGGTAGTCCAAATGTTTTTGCAGCAAAATAGTTGTAGGTTGCAGGATAATTTCTTTCTGAATCCAAATTGTTTGTTAGAGAGTAGGTTATTAGATTCTAACTAAAGGGTGATTGATTGATTTATAATTGATTCCATGATTTTACATGAGACGCAGCATAGTGATATTGGTCTATAGTTGTCAACGAGAGAAGGGTCTCTTTTTTGAAGATGGGGATGACTACTGCTTTTGACCATAGCTTAGGGAGTGTGCTGGTCCTGAAGGATTTTTGGAAGATAATGCTTAGAGGTTCAGCTATAGCAGTAGAAAGCTTTTTTAGGAAGTATGCACAAAGACCGTCTGGTCTGACTGATAGGGAAGGTTTGAGGTCACGGATTGCTTTTTCAACGCAGTGAAGTTGATGTTTTGGATGATGGGTAGGTGGCTAAAATATGAACAATACAGTCTTTTATTGTTATTTTTAAAAATCCTCAGTATAGGAATGATTTCCCTTTTTATCCATTTGCAAGAAAACTGTAGTAGCACATAGGTGAAAACAATTAACATTAAAGTACAATTGAAATGAAAAGCACACAGTCCAACAATATCCATTAAATGTGCTACTTTACATGTTTCAGGGACACTGAGTTATTTTGTAAGTCACTTCTTCATATGTTGTTTTTCTTTTCATACATCAGTTTTAGCAATTTCTTTAGAAATCCTGGGGGCAATAGATGCCATTCAAAACACAGAAAATGTCTTTACATTAAGGCATGAAGAATGTCCAATTGCTTATTCTTTCCTTTCTCTGAATATTAGAACGGGGAATATGACTGGCAGCAGTATTACCAGAAAGCAGACTTCATTCTTTTTTTCCTGAAGCATATTTGCTTTGCTTTTTCAACTGGATATCAAGACTGTCCAATTTCAATTAAGTTGCATAAGTGAATTTGGCGCCGTACACAAAGAAGAAAACATGTAAGTAGTTTTTACGGCTAATTAAGCTTTCTGCTGCATTTTTCAGAGCTTTGTGTAGTCATTATTTTACCAATTATTCTACCAAAGCTGAAGGAATCTTTCCCCACTCCTGCGCTAAAATGTTATCCAGTTATCCTTGAGCTGGCAGTACCCACACAAACCCCATATCATATTGTAAGCTGCCCAGAATCACTAGTTAGTGTGATGAGTGGCACATATATTTCATAAATTAAAAATAGATAAACTGTGTTTTCACCTTGCCAATCACAATCTTTATTTATTTATTACTTAGATTTGTATGCCGCCCCTCTCCGAAGACTATTGTCTCTGTTACGGCATGCCATGACATGATGGTGTTTTGATGTCAAGTGGGCATAAAAAGCAGTTGGTCCAATATTTTGTTGTTGCTGACAACCTCTTTTCTGGAGAAGAAAAATATTACATAAATGGTATTATACACCAGTACAATTAGCACACTTTCAAACAACGAGGAAAGGAAATTGTTGGCATGGCTGTAAGGAAAAAGGAGTTTTTATGCATACGTTTTGGGAATGCAACAAAGTTCAAAAATTTTGGAAGCAAATTCAAATGGAAGTGAATAAAATCACGAATGGTAATTGGAAAATAACAAAGGAAGCAGCATTATTGATAAAAAATAGTGAGGTAAAAGGATATGAAGAAATTAAAACTGCAGCGATAGAAAGCGGCCAGGCAACCATAGTGCTTGGGTGGAAGGACGATAATAAATGGACGATAAAAAATTGGTGCAGGTACATGGTGGACCACATTCACTTTGAAATTATGTAAATCAGATTACATAATTATAATGAAGAGAAATTAGCAGCAACAATGAGGTGGTGGGAGAAGGTTAAAAATTATATATTAACAATTTCGGCAAGCGATGCAAATGTAAAAAATAAAATTCAATCACTTTATAATGAATGAACAACGTAACCCAGAGAGGAAGCAAATGAAGGGGAAAAAATTGAATCTTCCCTGGTGAAGGGAATCTTTATTTTTTTTTGTATGGTGATGGTACACTTTTATGTTTTATGCTTTCGTTTTGTTTTTCTGTAAAACTTTTAAAAAATCAATAAAAAATATATTATAATAATTTTAAAAAAGACAACCTCTTTTCTGTCATCAGTAGGTAAGAAACGAGTCAGCCGTCATTACAGGATGAGGCTTGGAGAGTTGGCAAGTTTTCAAACTGTTTAGACTAGTGTGTAAGCTGTCAGAGAGCAGGGAGAATATCGTGATCTGGACAGTTGTTGACCTGTTTTCAAAACAAGCCCATTTTGTCACCTGTTCTGAACTCCCCTTGGTGCTGAAGCTGGCCTTGGACTTGGACTTTGGCTTGGAAATTTTGGGAGTTGAAGTCAGTGGGTTTTTAAGTTCCTAAGTTTGAGAAACACCAGTCTAGACTTTCACTGACGGGAGAGTGGTCTTTCAAAATCTAGCACTGAACTGCTCTGGAGAGATGTGGAATTTTGAAAATTGATAAACCCAGACTGGTGAAGCAGGAGAATATGGCTCTTTCAAAATCCGATTGTTCAGAGTTGAGCTACTTTACAAAGAAGACAGGTGTTTCCCACATTCTTTCAGGTTCAACTCACACTTTCCTAGCTTATCACAAGAAAGCAGTGTGCACCTCTTTCAAAATGCATCCCTTGGTAGTCCTGCAAACACAAAAAAAGCTGTGCAACTGTTTCAAGCTTTATAGGAAAGATAGGAAAAAACTAAAGGTATAGTGATAACCCACAGCTCTGATAATACTTAGCCAGGATAATAAAAATTGTAGGCTGACATCTCTGGAATGTGTCGGCTTGGGGAATATTGATATACGTGTGAAAAATAAAGTGAACTAGCAAACAAAGTTAAAATGCTTTGTTTTGTTTTTCTATAGTAAATTCTGTTCATCCTCAAGAGCCATTATTCCATTAGGCTGGTTTGTAACAGGTTTATTTTATTTTTAATCAACATCTCTTAAAAACTGCAGCTCTGGATAATTGTTGATTTTTTCTTTTTCTTTACATCTGAGAATATATTATAAGTCTATCAGGCTGCAATAAACTTTCCTCTCATAAATTAACCATAGTCCTCCTGGACTAAATTTCAAACCCTGAGTGTTGCATTATTGATGTTTTTCAATTGAGACACATTTTTAAAAAAATTCTTATATTTGGCTAAAGTGAGTGAATCCTTAATCTACACTAAGTTTGCCGTATTTTTTTAGTAAAGAATCATGTGTTCATAGGGGGTGTAGTTTTGGGGGACTACATAAATTCTCAAACCAATTCCACAGTCACCTCAAAAGGATTTCCACAGATTTCATTTGTAAAGTATTAAAAACAAAACCCCAAGTTTAGATTTCCTAGCATTCTTCAGGGAACCAACTTTAAGAACCTTTGACTATTTTTAAGAATCTAGACAAGTCTTTGACTATGTTTAATGCATTTGCACCTCAAAATACTTTGAAATCTCTGACACAAAATTCTCAGTCATCCCTATTTTCAAAAAGGGTCACCCCAGCCGACTTACAAACCAATCTCATTGTGTTGCATCACCTGCAATGTCATGGAATCCATCATAAACCAATCCATTATTCTTCACTTAGAGACAAACATTCTACTCTCTAACATGCAGTTTGGTTTCAGGAAAAATCTGTCCTGTAATCTGCAACTCTTATACTACAAAAACATATGGACTGGGCAAAGCAATAGACACATAGACTTCTCAAAGCTTTTGATTCAGTGGTACAGGACAAGTTACTTTTAAAACTAAAATCTTACGACACTATATAAGTGAATGGCTGTTTTCCTGTCAAACAGGCAACAAGTAGTCAAAATGGGAAGTGCCTGCACCTGTTAAGAGTCGTATCCCCCAAGGAAGTGTTTTAGGAACCACACTCTACATACTTTACATAAATGATCTTTGCAATCATATTATAAGCAACTGTGTTCTCTTCACTGATGATGTAAAACTATTCAATACCACTGTCAGTGCTTGACAAAAAGACCTTGACTATGTGTCAGAATGATCAAACAATTGGCAACTTCAAATATCAACCAACAAATGCTCTGTCTTACATATTGGCAAAAAGAACATCATAATACAAGCTGGATGGATATGACCTCGTAGATGGCCGTCATTCTGTCAAGGACCTTGGAGTACTCATCTCAAATTCACTAAGTGCCAGAGCTCACGGTAACAACATTGCCGAAAAATTAAGAGTTGTTAACCTAATCTTGTGAAGCTTCTTCACTGGTAATATTGTACTGCAAGCAAGGGCATACAAAACCTTTGCTAGACTCATTCTTGAATACAGCTCATCTGCCTGGAACTCACACTGTATATTGTATATTTATACAATTGAGCAAGTCTAGAAGTATTTCACAAAAAGAGTACTCCACACCTTACGTTACCAGGCTTGAAATGTTGGGCTTAGACAATTTGGAACTACACTGCCTTTGGTTTGATCTAAGCACAGTACACAAAATTATCTGCTACAACATCCTACCTATCAATGACTACTTCAGCTCCAACTGCAATAATGCAAAAGCACACAATAGATACAAACTTAAAGTAAACTGCTCCAAACTTGATACCAGAAAATACGACTTCAGCAACAGTCATAACAATCTTGTTATGTCAATGCACTCTGTGGTTACTCCCCCAAACTACCATAACTTTGACCTTTATTATGAATACATGTCCTGTATTCATAATAATGTTTATACTTATTTTATACATGTTTGACAAATAAAATAAATAAAAATAAATAAAATAACATTGCACCATTTTGTTCTTTCTGTAAATATGCCGAGTTTATTTTTTAGGAAATGGCCACAAATGTCAATTTCAGCCTAGTCTTACATTTTATTACAAAATAAATAAATGTCAGAGAAATCCTGGGTCTTGAAAATGTTACCTAGTTTCTATGTCTTTCATCATCAAATTTATCTGAGTGAGACTTTTAGTCACCAAAACTTTTATCATTCTTCCTTATGGACATAATAAGATTGTTATGATATATAACAGAGTTGGCCTTCTCCGGGTCCCGTCGACTAAACAATGTCGTATGGCGGGACCCAGGGGAAGAGCCTTCTCTGTGGCGGCTCCGACCCTCTGGAATCAGCTCCCCCCTGAGATTAAGATTGCCCCCACCCTCCTTGCCTTTCGCAAACTTCTTAAAACCCACCTTTGCCGTCAGGCATGGGGGAACTGAAACATCTCCCCCTTGCCCATGTTGTTTTGGTGTTAGATTGATTGTATGCGTGTTTTTTTAATATTCTGGGGCTGTTTTTTATGAATTTTTTAGTTTAAAATTGTAATTGGATTGGTGGGATTTGGATTTGTTATTATGTACTGTTTTTACCCTGTTGTGAGCTTCCCCGAGTTTGCGGAGAGGGGCGGCATATAAATCCAATAAATCTAATCTAATCTAATATATTTTCAAAGCTAAAATTCACTTGCGTAATCACAAACCCATAAACACACTGTTGTAGAGTGAGGTTAAATTTGTATACATGCATTTGTCAGAATAAAAGATTTTTGTCCCCAGAAGTGTGATACATAAAAGTAGATTTATACTCTTTGTCTCAATATAATGGAAAATGATGAGTTTTTAAACCACAAAGTTCAGTATGAAGCCGGAGCCAGGAAGGCTAAGGATAAAATAAAGAGATGTTGATACATTTTGAGGAGACAAAGAAATGGAAACTACAATGATATCATTAACACAATTTAGGTATGTTTTAATTAAATACTTGATATTTTGTAGGCTGTACAGTGTCTGAAGTCCAATAGCCTTGATAAATGTAATTAATACATAGATAAAGTTTGCTAGAAAAAATGATAGAGACCTCAATGTCAAATTGGCCACAAATATCTGGGAAAATATACTTGGAAGAGGTTTCTAGTTTCTTAGTTTGGATTATTCAGTCAAAGGGAAGAAAATTACCTCAGGTATTCAGGCACAATTGAACATCCCCAAAAGTTATTTGGATCTTGGGTCATTTATGTGAGGCATTTGTGCTGCTTCTAGATTAGTTCCATGTCCTTATGACCCCATCCTATCCATCTCTGCCTGGCGAGAGATTAACTTCCAATTCAGGTACAACACAAGAGGAACCAGGATGAAGTTGTTTGTCAGATAAAAATGCTAGTACACTGTGGAGATTTGAAGCTGTTTATTTTGTCATTGTCTGAATGTTTGCCACCTTCCAGCTTCTGTATTTTAACTGCCCCAGAAGTTCCATAAAGGGATGCTAGCCTGACAACTTTGCATCCCCCTTTTGATGACCCAAGCAAAATGTGGAGAGCATCTTTTTCCCATTTCCTGGCTATAAAGGGCCAGCTACTTGAATGTTATTGTATTCAGTTTATTTGTCTTTGCTATGTAGACAACACGAAAAGCCTGTTGTTATAGGACCTGAAGTGGCGTTCCCCAAGGCAGCGTACTAGGACCTAGTCTATTCATTCTCTTCATCAACGACCTCTGCGATCATATCGCAAGCAACTGTGTTCTTTTCTCCGACGATGTAAAACGTTTCAACACCACGGACAACACATCTATTCTCCAAAAAGACCTCAACTTTGTCTCACATTGGTCTAACACCTGGCAACTTCAAATATCAACCAGCAAATGTTCTACTCTCCACATCGGCACAAAGAATCCAAATCTCATATATAAACTGAATAAACAAAATCTCACAGCCAACCCCCACTCAGTAAAAGACCTTGGAATACTAATATCAAATGATCTAAGTGCCAAAGCCCACTGCAACAATATCGCCCAAAAAGGCTTCTAGAGTTTTTAACCTGATCCTACGTAGTTTCTGCTCTGCCAATCTCACACTACTCAACAGAGCCTACAAAACTTTTTGCCAGACCCATCCTTGAATACAGTTCATCTGTCTGGAACCCATACTACATCTTGGACATCAACACCCTTGAAAATGTCCAAATACTTCACCAGAAGAGCCCTTCACTCCTCCACTCGAAACAGAATACCCTACGAAAGCAGACTATCAATCCTTGGTCTTGAAAGCTTAGAACTACGATGCCTAAAACATGATCTAAGTATTGCCTGCAAGACCATATGCTGCAACGTTCTACCTGTCAATGACTACTTCAGCTTCAATCGCAATAACAAAAGAGCACGCAACAGATTCAAACTTAATATTAACAGCTCCAAACTTGACTGTAAAAAATATGACTTCAGTAACCGAGTTGTCGAAGCATGGAACTCATTACCTGACTCAGTAGTGTCAACCCCTAACCCCCAACATTTTTCCCTTAGACTATCCACGATTGACCTCTCTAGGTTCCTTGGAGGTCAGTAAGGGGCGTGCATAAGTGCACCAGTGTGTCTTCCATCCCCTGTCCAATTGTCTCTCATTATTATTATTATTAGAGTTGGAAGGGACCCTATAAGTTCAAACCCCTGCCCGAGCAGGAAACCCTACAGCACCCCAGGCAAATGGCAGTCCAATCTCCTCTTGAAAATGTCCATTTATCTTTTCTTCCTTTCAAATTTGTCCACCTATACTTTTATACCTTTTCTTCTATTTGTTTCTTTAGTTATATTACTACATATCTATTCTCTTCAATGTGTATTATGTATTGGACTAACTAACTAACTAACTAACTAACTAACTAACTAACTAAATAAATAAATAAATAAATAAATAAATAAATAAATAAATAAATAATTTTTGGTCTTCGATCATAGCATTCTGATTTTACAGAAGACAGTCATGACGATTTCAAACCAGGAGTATCCACAATAACATGCATTGGCTTCGAAATTATTTAATTTTTTAAATTCACATTTATTATTATAATAACTCAAGGCATCAAACATGCCTAATGCTCCTGCCTCCCATAAAAACAATCCTGCGAGATGAGTTGGACTGAGACAGAGTGACTTGCTTAACTCACCCAGCTGGTTTTCATCCCTAAGGCAGCACTAGAACTCACAATCTCCTGGTGACTACCGGTATTCCAAAATTACTCATGTAGCTTTCATGACTAAGATGGGACAGGAACTCTCCTAGCTATTGACCCAAAGTCACCCAGAAATCCAAAACTGGATTTCATACCTAAGGTGGGACTAGAACTCTGCTGGTGATTGCCCCAAGGTCACCCAGATGGCTTTCACGGTTAAGGTAAGACTAGAATCTTCCTTTTTTTCTAACCTGCTATCTTCAGCACTAGTAGAAATTGATTCTTTGTCAGATGCAACTGGGTGAGTGAAGCCATATTGGTGAAATCATCCCTTTACACATGAATATCATGTATGTGGTGAATATTCGGAAACTTCAGATCGTGCAGAACACGGCCGTGAGAGCCATCGTGGGGCTTCCAAGATTCGCCCACGTTTCTTCAACACTCCGTGGCTTGCATTGGCTGCCGATCAGTTTCCGGTCACAATTCAAAGTGTTGGTCATGACCTTTAAAGCCCTACATGGCATTGGACCAGATTGCCTCCGGAACCGCCTGCTACCGCACGAATCCCAGCGACTGATAAGGTCCCACAGAGTTGGCCTTCTCCAGGTCCCGTCGACTAAACAATATCATTTGGCGGGCCCCAGGGAAAGAGCCTTCTCTGTGGTGGCCCCGGCCCTCTGGAACCAACTCCCCCCCAGAGATTAGAACTGCCCCCACCCTCCCTGTCTTTCGTAAACTACTCAAGACTCATTTATACCACCAGGCATAGGGGAGTCGAGATAGCTCTTCCCCCTAGGCCATTACAAGTTATGCATGGTATGTTTGTGTGTATGTTTGGTTTTATAATAGGGGTTTTTAGTTGTTTTTTATTATTGGATTGTACATGTTGTGTTTATTATTGTTGTTAGCCACCCCGAGTCTGCGGAGAGGGGCAGCATACAAATCCAATTAATAATAATAATAATAATAATAATAATAATAATAATAATAATAATAACTATTATTATTATTATTATTATTATTATTATTATTATTATTATTATTAAAAAGAGGCAGGACTTTGATCATCCGATTATGCCTACCATTTTGAAGCCAACAATTTTTGTTGCAACTGCCCCTGTCTCGAACTGCTTTTCAGAAACCAAGAAACGGAAATGGACATGGTATATAAGAATTTTTTGTTTTCATGATGAAGAGAATCGTAGAGCTGAAACGGCTACTTAAAATGATATACAGATTCTGTTTTCTCCATTACCACATTTCCCACATCTACTTTGTTTGCATTCAGAGCAGAATGCTAGTTTACTCTATTAAAATGTTATGCAAACATGGCTTTCTAAAATTGTCTAGATTTTAGAAGGCAGATCTTGCCTTTTTCTCCTGCACCAAAATCTGTGGAAAGTTACCATTTTAAATATACAAATATGAACTATTTCAGGCTTGAAGACTTCTTTCTTGTTGCTATAGTTTCTCCTTCCTAAACAAAACAAAAATATAAAACTGAGGTTCCATACGTGCTAGATAGTAAAATATATTTTAAAATATATTTAAGGATTGTTAACAGTTAGAATCATTGTCTATGTATATCTACAAAGTAGAGGATAAGGCACATACATATTGGAATGTAATTCTCCGGTCTGCAGAGTTACTGGAGAGTAATTTAAATAAAACTAGGAAACTGAATCCATTATTATTAAATCATAGTTCCCAATATCTAAATCAGAATGGCTGGAGGTTGTAGGTCACAATATTAGAGGGTCACAAGTACCCCATGAAAATATGTAGGGAGTCTCAGACATGGCCTGGACATTAATTTGTCTTAGTTACATATTTCAAACTTATCCTTACATGACCACTGTGCTATCATAAGAGTTATGGTGGCACAGTTCTTAGAATGCAGTACTACAGGCTAACTCACTGCTCAACCTAGGAGTTCAATTCTTGAGTGGCTCAAGGTTAACTCAGCCTTCCATCCTTCTGAACATAGTAAAATGAAGACTTATATTATTGGGGAAAATATGCTGACTTTGTAAACCACTTAAAGAGGGCTATAAAGTACTGTGAATCAGTAAATAAGTCTAAGTGTTATTGCTATTGCTACTGTATATGAATTAACATCTTCCCATAAAGTGTCCAACATGTAATGAAATCATGGCTGAACTAGGATTCTTATTTGCTCCACAATCTTGAGTCATTGACATATCCTTCTCCTGTTTATTGAATTAACCTTTTAAAACATTGCTCACCATATTGATCCATAAACTGACCCAATAGGATGACTTCACAAAACATGTAAAAACACACTTGCACCCTGTTGTATTCTGGTTCCTTTCTTATTTAATTTATGTGGATTTTAATATTGATATTTTAATGTTTCTTTCTCTTTTTTATGGTATTGTAAATTGCCCAGAGTCACTTGATAATGAGATGTGTAGCATGTTAATTTAATTAATAAATAATAAGAGAAAATTGACTGATTTTTTAAAAAAAGATAAACTTACAAATTAGGAAAGCATTGAAGAAGGATACTTGGAAACTACTTTCATATTATTGTCATATATATTATATGAATGTATCCATGAAGACATCAGAAATTGAATTAAAAATGAAGGAGATTCTACTTTTTGGTAGCCCACCCCTGCTTCTATATCTATCCATACAACCTATACAACCTATATAATCTATATAAGCTATATATCTATATATCATCTTTACCTATCACCCATCCGTCCGCCTGCCTGCCTGCCTGCCTGCCTGCCTGCCTGCCTGCCTGCCTGCCTGCCTGCCTGCCTGCCTGCCTGCCTGCCTGCCTATCTATCTATCTATCTATCTATCTATCTATCTATCTATCTATCTATCTATCTATCTATCTATGCTTATGCATCTTTCCAATGCAACCAGACTCTGGCTTATATTCCAATTCTTTGCAATTGTTTTGTATCCGGGTCACCCAAAACCTGGTTCTAGGTAGGATTATGCTTCCCATTCTGGCTATTCTGCCCATACCCATTCTTGTAAGCTGATAAGTTGAAGGGAAATATTCCACAGGAATTCCATTTCATGTTTTCATTTGAAAAGATGACACAAGCACAGTCTTAATTCCTAGGCTCCAATTAAGGTTATCCAAAAACTTTGATAAAGTGCCCCTACCATTATGCTGTATTAACAGTAATTCAAGTGGAAATTTCTGAAAAGAAAAAAGTACTGGTCATGTAATTGGTAAAAATCACAGTAATTTCCTCTCTTTATTGCTGTCACCATTATTTTCTGAAAATGAGCTGTCACTCATTTTTCATCCACAATTTAATAAAGCAGCAGGATACTTCAGATTGTTTGATGTTAACAGCAAGCATAAAGCAGCAAAGCAGATTTTTCCCCTTAAGTTGAAGTTATTAAATGTAATAGAGCTAATTTTTTTAAAAAAGAAATGGCAACCATATGGCTGCAACATATGTTTAAAGACCTTTAGCCCATCTTCTGTCGTTCTCTTCTTTTTCTTCATCTGGCATCTGTGGAAATTGTAAGTCTTCCCAAAAAGTCCTCACTCAACAGAGGGGAGGAATATGACACCACTTATCTCTTGTTTACAACAGAGTCCATTCAGTAGTTCCAAGAAAATTTCATTTGCCCATTTTCCCTCTGATTCAGGTGCAAATAAATATTATTATTATTATTATTATTGTTGTTGTTGTTGTTGTTATTATTATTATTATTATTATTATTATTACAGTTATTGGGAAGAAAAGATATGTATATGGTGTAATGCCATTAATCATAGGAGAGCAATATGAAGTAATAGCAGTCTGTTACTTGACACTTACCTATTCAATTGATATTTCTGATACAGTACATACTTTCAATACAGTATTAGCTAAAAAGGAATATCTAGATAGAGAAAGGTTAGAGCAATGCTTCTCAAATAGTGGGGTGCGCCCCCTGGAGGGGGGTGCAGAGTGATGCCAGGGGGAATATGTGACCCCAGGGAACATGTGTGGTCCCTCTCGATCGATTCCCCCAGATGGGGAGTGTTTTCCCATTTGCACACTGCTCGGAGCTAGACAGAGCGAGGGGGCAGCGTGGGTTTTTGTTCTTGGTGGGTGCCACAGTAACCATGAATGGTGTGGCAAATCTGCTGCTGGACAAGGAGGAACATCCTCTGCAGCTGGGCAAAAGCTTCAAATGGCACCATAAATCCCGCTTCCACACCATTTGCTGTGAGTGCCCAGCAGAGGCGGCGCTTATGGGCCAGGCCAGCGACCCTAATGTTTACTTCTTCCTAGGCAGTAGTGATGGGTGAACTGAGTCCATACTGAATTTTGTGGTGTTCAGTATGCCAAATACAAACCCAAAAGTTTTTCAAACTTCGGGCAAAGTTCGGGGTCGTGTTCAGTATTCGGAGCTTTGACGTCACTGGCAGGTTGCCAAGGACGCCAAGGTGATCACTTCCTGGATTCCATGGAATCCAGGAAGTGATCACCTTGGCGTCCTTAGCAACCTGCCAGTGACGTCAAAGCTCCACCCCCAGAATCTCTTCGTGGGAGGGATTCCCCGTTCGGGTTTGGGTTTGGGTTTGGCCGAATTTTGCGTAAAGTTCATTCAAACTTGCCGAACCCGAACACCGTTGGGTTCGCCCATCACTACTAGGCAGTGATGGTGTAACAGAAAATAATTGAGAAGCATTGGGTTAGGGAGAACCAGTTTGATCTATTGGTTAAGGCGCCAGATTAGCAATCAGGAGACAGTGAGTTCTAGCCCTGCCTTAGTCATGAAAGCCAGCCAGTCAGTCCTTTACTCCCAACATACTTTCACAGCATTGTTGTTATGGGGACAATGGGAAGAGGAAGGTGTGTTGGGTATGTTCACCACCTTGAGTTATTTGCAAAAATAATAAAGGCAGGATATAAATAAAAATAAATAAGATAGCACCCTCCTTAAAAAGCATAAGAGAGACTCGGCAGCTGTAGAAAAGTTAAATTCTTTGCAGCATTTTCTTCCATCCCATCAACTTACTGAATAGTCTAATAACAAAATGTTTCATAATCTGCTTTATCCAGCCAAAGCTTTACATCATTTTCATGGCTAAAAGGGACAGATAGTAAGACAAATGAACTTGTTACGGAGAAGCAATACTCCTCCTTCATAGATTTCCATAACTTAGATCAAATCAACCCATGTCATCAGTTCAGCATAATGGATCGATGCAGAAGAGAAACAGATGTTAAATGTCTTTTATTTTTCAGATCACCTGCAGTTCTAAACAAGCTCTTTAGCGAGTGGAAAATGATTTACAACAGCCCTTTCCCATCCTTTGGTTACAAATTGTCAGAAGGCATCTGAATCATTTCTAGGAAATTCCTATTCATCACACTATTGTATTATAATAAAGCATTTTCCTTTAAGGATTTAGCCAAAGCTATCAGAGATAATAACCTAGCAGAGATTGAGCGGAGATTGATGCACTGAGCTGGAAAAGCTGAAATCACCATCCCCATTTTCAAACTGATTTAAAGGACATGTTTGTTGCGTCATTTACTTCTAAGTATAGTTATTACCTTCCCTGTAGCCATTTGTGGGACCAGAACTTTAAAAATGGGCCATGCAACTGCAAAATATATTTAACAAGAGTTACTTAACCCTGGAAATACAATTGCTTTTTTTAAAAAGGCATGATATTAGCGAGAACAGAAAATTAGGCTATCCATATTTCTATTAATAGGCTTGTATATTTATAATTTGATGCCACAAATTCCACTAAACATGATAGATTGGTACATAAATATAGTGGCATAAATTGTATTCGTTCTTATTCTCTTGAGAAACATTGTGTTCAGAGAAAAAAGCCAGAACAAAAACTACATTCAGTTTGTATTTTCAGCACTGGTTTGCTGATACATGCACATTTGAACCAAATCGAGTTATCCTTAGAAAGACTCACTTATCAGATTTGTGATGCTACTCTCTAGTTTTTTTAAAAAGGGGGGAAATAATAAAATGGAAAAAAAGGTTGGAGAGAGAAACATTTCTGGGAATGCAGTGGTATCTCTACTTACGAACCTAATTCGTTCCATGATCAGGTTCTTAAGCAGAAAAGTGTGTAAGAAGAAGCAATTTTTCCCATAGGAATCAACGTAAAAGCAAATAATGGGTGCAATTGGGGAAACCACACGGAGGGTGGAGGCCCTGTTTCCTCCCAGGAGATTCCTAGAGAAGCCCCACGAAGGCTTCTCCCTGCCTTTTCCGGCCCTGTTTCCTCCCAGGAGATTCCTAGAGAAGCCCCACGAAGGCTTCTCCCTGCCTTTTCCGGCCCTGTTTCCTCCCAGGAGATTCCTAGAGAAGCCCCACGAAGGCTTCTCCCTGCCTTTTCCGGCCCTGTTTCCTCCCAGGAGATTCCTAGAGAAGCCCCACGAAGGCTTCTCCCTGCCTTTTCCGGCCCTGTTTCCTCCCAGGAGATTCCTAGAGAAGCCCCACGAAGGCTTCTCCCTGCCTTTTCCGGCCCTGTTTCCTCCCAGGAGATTCCTAGAGAAGCCCCACGAAGGCTTCTCCCTGCCTTTTTCCGGCCCTGTTTCCTCCCAGGAGATTCCTAGAGAAGCCCCACGAAGGCTTCTCCCTGCCTTTTCCGGCCCTGTTTCCTCCCAGGAGATTCCTAGAGAAGCCCCACGAAGGCTTCTCCCTGCCTTTTCCGGCTCTGTTTCCTCCCAGGAGATTCCTAGAGAAGCCCCACGAAGGCTTCTCCCTGCCTTTTCCGGCCCTGTTTCCTCCCAGGAGATTCCTAGAGAAACCCCACGAAGGCTTCTCCCTGCCTTTTCTGGTTACAGTTTTGGAGGCTCGGATTTGTAAGTGGAAAATGGTTCTTGAGAAGAGGCAAAAAAAATCTTGAACACCCAGTTCTTATCTAGAAAAGTTCGTAAGTAGAGGCGTTTGTAGGTGGAGGTACTATTGTATATGCATTCCTGAGAGCAGGAATCTAACATAATATAAGCTTAGAAAGATGAGGTAGGAAAAGGCCTTCAGGGACCTGGAGGATGGGAAGCACTTTAGGGACCCAATGGGGAGAAGAAAGGGCTGCAGAGACAGAGTGGGGGTGGGGTGGGGAGATAAGTGGGGAGCACTGCAGTGTCCCTGTGGTCACTTGTAAGGATGAATGACCTGCAGCTGTAGTTGTCATAACTTTGAGATGAGATTGTAAGTAGCAATAGCATTTAGACTTATATACTGCTTCCTAGTGCTTTACCATCCTCTCTAAGCGGTTTACAGAGAGTAAGCATATTGCCATCAACAATCTGGTTCTTCATTTTACTGACCTTGGAAGGATGGAAGGCTGAGTCAACTTTGAGCCTATTGAGATTTGATCTACCAAACTGCTGGCAGCTGGTGATCAGCCAAAGTAGTTTGCAGTACTGCACTCTAAGCACTGCACCACAGAGGCTCGTAGCTTTGGAGGCATCCTCCATAACTTCAAATGACCATTAAGTAAGTCATCATTGAGCAAGGACACTTCCTTAGTGGTCTTGGGGTGCTGAAGATCAATGCTATTGGGGCTAGACTTCTAATATAATTTATTAACTACTTTGTACCAAGGGAATAAAATCACTTTCAAACTATGTAGGTGAAATTCTGCATAGAAATGCACACTCAAAATGTACAAGGGTTTGGGTTTTTTGGTGAAGTTTATAAAAATAAATTCTCAAAAAAGATGTGTAATAAAATAAATGAGACTCCGAAAGAAGCTGAAATTAACCAAGTAAGAAACCTTCTCTGCAGCCTGTGGCAGGATCAACCTTTAATTACAGAAACATTCTTCATTTTGTGTCTGAAACCACAGTCAAAATATTGAGTTCAGTTGCCCTTTTGTTAAGGTTCCCAAAAACTCCTAATGGGCAGAAAATGAGACAACATAAGTCTGTTTGCCAAGCACCAGAAGGCCAGACAAGGAACAACAGATGGAAGCTGACCAAAGAAAGATTCAACTTGGAAATAAGCAGGAGCTTTCTGGCGGTAAGAGTGATCAACCTATGGAACAGCTAGTCCGCGGAGGTTCTAAGAGCTCCAACACTTGAGACTTTCAAAGGGAGATTAGACTGACAGTTGTCCAAAATGGTGTAGAGACTCCTGCTTAAATAGGGGTTTGGACTAGATGGCTTACAAGGTCTTTTCCAATTCCAATAATCTAATCTAATACAAGGGCAGACTAGATGGACCATGAGGTCTTCTTCTGCTGTCAATCTTCTATGTTTCTAATCTAATCTAATCTGGTATGGGCCATCTAAGATGCCAGTCCTTATGTTAACATAATGATGAGTTATGATGAATAACTATTGTTATTCTACCAGTGTCCAATATCTTCTGGAAGCTGATCTTGACTTGGACTACAGAGGCAACAAGAATTTCTTAGCTTGCTAATTTATGAGAGCCAAAATACGGCTAGGCTCATGGTTCGGTTTTCATATTTTCTAATGAAACAGACTGAGACAGGAATATCATTTTATTACTATTTCTTCAAACTGTTTAAAAAAAAACCCCATTCCTCTTGGAAATCCATCTTACATTCCCTTTTATAGTTAAGACACCAAAGAAAATTACATGAGAAAAGTTAAGATAGTTCAGAGGTAACCTCCCCTTTTCATAAGAAATCAGTTATATGTCTGCATGGGTGGGATTCACTACCAGTTCGCTACCAGTTTGCAAATATAAGCGTGTGCCACAGGGTGTCAAAAACGTGGATAAATGAGATGATATTACATCTGGGCAGGTGGGCAGGGCCATTGCAGTTACCACTACCAGTTTCCCTGAACCAGATAAAACCAGCTGAATACCATGTCTATATGTGTATCCATTTAAATGAGGTCTGATGAAAGTCGTGAGGTAAAATTTAAGAAGTGATTAAGGAAAAATGTAGCAAGGTTGTTTGGAGTTCACAGAAATACAAACCAGATATCAATTAGCATCTCAGAAGCTTTCTCTTATCAGAAGACTTAAAACTTCAGTGTTCAGTTCTGGAGACCTCACCTACAAAAAGATATTGACAAAATTGAATGGGTCCAAAGACGGGATACAAGAATGGTGGAAGGTCTTAAGCATAAAATGTATCAGGAAAGACTTAATGAACTCAATCTGTATAGTCTGGAGGACAGAAGGAAAAGGGGGGACATGATCGAAACATTTAAATATGTTAAAGGGTTAAATAAGGTTCAGGAGGGAAGTGTTTTTAATAGGAAAGTGAACACAAGAACAAGGGGACACAATCTGAAGTTAGCTGGGGGAAAGACCAAAAGCAACATGAGAAAATATTATTTTACTGAAAGAGTAGTAGATCCTTAGAACAAACTGCCAGCAGACGTGGTTGATAAATGCACAGTAACTGAATTTAAACATGCCTGGGATAAACATATATCCATCCTAAGATAAAATACAGAAAATAGTATAAGGGCAGACTAGATGGATCATGAGGTCTTTTTCTACCGTCAGTCTTCTATGTTTCTAAGACAAACTCCAGACATCCTGTTAAAGCAAACATGATCCCATCCCAAATCTTTTTGTAGGTGAGGTCTCCAGAACTGAACACTGAAGTTTTAAGTCTTCTGATAAGAGAAAGCTTCTGAGATGCTAATTGATATCTGGTTTGTATTTCTGTGAACTCCAAACAACCTTGCTACATTTTTCCTTAATCACTTCTTAAATTTTACCTCACGACTTTCATCAGACCTCATTTAAATGGATACACATATAGACATGGTATTCAGCTGGTTTTATCTGGTTCAGGGAAACTGGTAGTGGTAACTGCAATGGCCCTGCCCACCTGCCCAGATGTAATATCATGATCCCATCCCAAAACAGTTTATATCTTTTCACTTTAGGTATGTTAGAAGCTATTAATCAATCCATTATACATTCCGGTTTTCAATAGTTCGATAAATGGTTAACATCATTTAAAAGAGGGAAGAATAATTCAAATTAAAATATAAAGTAACTATGTTAGTTATAGTGATGGGCTACCAAAATTTTTATTACCACACTGTGGCCGTGGCTTATGCATTTTGTTTCAACATCTTTCAGTGCAAATTGGGTGCTCTGGGGTGGAGCTCCAAATTTTGCTACCTGAACTGCATTCCTGACCATTCCCGTAGGAGCCCATTACTGGTTAGTTAGCAATACTAAAAAGTTTGTATTGCTGGTTCTGCAATGTCTATCCAGCGTTTTAAGTTAATTTATTAATGTAGGAAAGAGAAATTGGATTTTGCTGTGGCCTAGAGATGGAGCTGTTGCCTCACAATCAGGAGGTTGTGAGTTCGATCCTGGGTAGAGGGAGATGTATGATCTCCTAAAATGGGAAGGGGCTTGCACTAGACCAGTGTTTTCCCAATCTTTTTTGAGCCGCCGCACATTATTCATATTTTCAAAATCCTGGGGAACACTGAACGGGGGTGCGGGTGTGTGTGTGGGGGGACTAAAGAAAAGTTTAGACAAAAAAAATATCTCTTCCTCCATTTCACTCTATTTCTCCCTCCCTCTTTCTCTCTCTTCCTTCCTTCCCTTCTTTCTCTCTCTCCATCCCTCTTTCTTTCTTTCTTTCTTTCTTTCTTCCTCTCTTTTTTGCTCTCTTTCTCTCTCCCTCCTTCCCTCCCTCTATGTCTTTCTCTCTCCCTTGCTCTCTCTGTGCCTCTCTTGCTATCTCTCTTTCATTCTCTCTCTTTCTCTCTCTTTCTGTCTCTCTTGCTATGTCTCTTTCTCTCTCTCTCTCTCTTTCTCTCTCTCTCTCTCTTTCTCTGTCTCTCTCTCTGTCTCTCTTGCTATCTCTTTCTCTCTTTGTCTCTCTTGCTATCTCTTTCTTTCTCTCTCTCTCTGTCTTTTTCTCTCTCTTGCTATCTCTCTTTCTCTCTCTTTCTCTGTCTCTCTTGCTATCTCTCTTTCTTTCTTTCTCACTCTCTATCTCTTTCTCTCTCTTTCCCTGTCTCTCTCTCTCTTGCTATCTCTTTCTCTCTCTCTCTCTTGCTATCTCTTTCTTTCTTTTTTTCTCTCTCTCTTGCTATGTCTCTCTTTCTCTCTCTCTCTCTGTATCCCTCCCTCTTTCCTTTCTATCTCTCCCTCCCTCTTTCCTCCCTCCCTCTTTCCTTTCTATCTCTTTTCTTTCTATCTCTCCCTCCCTCTTTCCTTTCTATCTCTCCCTCCCTCTTTCCTTTCTATCTTTCTCTCCGTCCCTCAGTGGCGGCAAAGAAGAAGGAAGGCAGGCTGCAGAGGGCACCGAGGACAAGAGCGCTTGCTCGCTCCCTCGCGCTCTGACTTCCCTCCCTCACTGCTGAAGGGACGAGTGCGGGCCCGAGCGCGCGCGCGGGCCTGCTGCAAGAAGGGTTTTTTTGCTTTTTTTTCCTTCCCCCGCCTCATGGGAGAGAGAGAGAGAGAGAAAGAGCAGCGCCCTGTCAGTTCCGAGTGCAGCCAGAGAAAGCGGCCTCGAGCCGAGTACGAAGTGTGGGATGCGGCAAAGGACTCCTTGCCAACCAAAAAAGGGGTGGGGATGGCGAAGGCAAAGCCTGGGAGGTGGGGAAGGGAAGAGCGGGAGACCCCCAGACAGAACGGCTGAAAGGAAGGAAAGACAGAAGGAGGGAGGGATTGAGAAGCGAAGCCAGGGAGGGCTGAGAGAAAAGGGGAGCGGTGCGCGCGAGAGAGGGGCGGGGCGGGCATTCCCGAAATGGACGGAGAAAGCCCTCTCTCGCAGCGAAAGCACTCCCAGCCAGGGGGCTGAGACAGAGGGCTTTCTCCGTCCGTTTCGGGAAAGCCCACCCCACCCCTCTCGCAGCCCCCTGGCTGGGAGCGCTTTCGTCCCGAGGAGCTGAAGCCGCAGCCGCAGCCTCCGCGAGAGAAGTCGTGCCCCAAGGCAGGGGGCGGCGGAGGAGGAGAGGGGGCAGATCGGGCGGGGAGCTTTGCGGCACACCTGGCCGTGTAGTGTGCCACGGCACACCGGTTGGGAAACGCTGCACTAGACGACCTGCAAGCAGGGGTGGGCAAAAATGGAGCCCCACCCCAGAGCACCCAATTTGCACTGAAAGATGTTAAAAGAAAATGCGGGGTGTCCTGCATAAGTAACTCCCACAGTGTGGTAGTAAAACTTTTGGTAATCTTTCACTGCCTACAAGACCCCTTCCGACTCTGTTAATTTGTTATATCTGTTTGGAAGGAGCAGGACTTAGCCAGTAGAAATTGGTCCTCAGCCAATCTCTTATTCCTTTTCTTCCATCTAAGCCTGCAATCAATAGGCCTGTTTATCATCCTCGTGCACCCAAAGAAATAATCAGCCTTCATGCTATTTTATTCAGAGCATATAAAATACTGGCTTCTGCATATCATAAATACATCGGCCAGCAACAGCTCAATATATCTCTATGTGCCCTGATGCAGCTCCAGTTCATTTAAACTGGAATGCAATAGATCCTGATACACTTTGAGGAAGACGAAAAAGATGCTTCAATAAAACAAATTGAAAATTCAGCAAAATTGAACATTTCAGCAAAATTCAGGCGTTCCTGTTCGCCCATACCATATTTTCTATATAAAGGCAGACCTTGACTTATGACCAATCCTTAAACAAGTATTCAAAGTTACAATGGCATTGAACAACATGAATAATGACGGCCCTTCACATTTACAACTATCACAACGTCCCCATAGTCATGTGGTTGAAATTCAGGCTGTTAGTAACCAGGATGTGTATATAATGTATTTTGGATAAAACACAGCAGCAGTTTTTCATGCAGCTGTTGATAAAAATAGGATGATCAACATGATAGCTGTTGTGGTTAGCTCTGGCCCATCTCCTGCCCCAAGGACTGTGGATACGGGGGAGACATCCACATGCTGCAGGCCTGTTTTGCCCCCCGGTGGAATCTGATGATGAAGGCTCCTCTGACCAAGAAGACATGAGTGACAGGGAGGAGGAGAATGGGGCAGACAGCTCAGAAGGAGATCAATTTCTAGCTCCTCCTTGGATTCAGAACAGGAGTTAATGATACAGCCACGCATGAGGAGAGTGATGCATAGGCAACAACAACTGAGAGATTATTATCAAAGAAAACAAGGCCACCTGTGGTTGGGTGGGGCTGTGGTAATTAGTGAGGCTGCTATAAATAGCAGCCTGTGGGTTTGGCCATTGTGGAGGATTATCTGATCTTTGTGTTTCGTGACTGCTTTACTGACTTTGACTTTTTGTGTGCTGATTTTTCCCCGCTTTGAAACTAAACCAGGGCAAAGTGTGTTTCACTTTGTGAAAGAAGAAGGACTGTGAATTGCCTCACAGCTGCAAGCTAAGTATCACAGAACTGATAAGGGACTTGTACAAATTACCAGTTTTTTTGGAGAGGAGTGCTCTTTGCTATACCAAAAGAGGGCTTGGTTTATGTGAATTTTCATTATAAAGAACATTGTTTTGAATTTTCAAACGTGTGTGTGTCTGAAATTTGTACCTGTGAATTTTTGGGAGGAGTCTACCAGAGAGCCCGACAGAACACCTTCATGCCTTGGGGGGCCAGAACACAATGATGCTTTTGTCCCTTTAAGGTACTTCAACCCCCGGGAGGGGGCATGTTGGACCATAAAGGGAGTAGTAGCTCTGCTGTGAATGGAGGGAGAAATGTTTGGATTTTCTCTGCCACATCATTTACTATGAGCTCTTCTCGTGCTCACATACATACACTTTTTTTCCTACTGTGTTATGTAAGCGTGGCTTAGTGAGGTGTGTGTCATGTGATTGAGTGGGTGTGGGTGTGAGTGGCATCAGGACCAACAACAACAACAAACCATGCCCAGAGAACCGGTAGGGAAAGATTTTGAATTTCACCCCAATATGGCAGGAGAAGGAGGAAGAAGAAGAAGAAGAGGAGGAGGAGGAGGAAGAAGAAGAAGGAAGAAGGAGGTATTTATAAAGGCTGTAGCATCCTAGAATCACATGCTTACCGTTGTGAGCTTCCCAAGGGCTTTCTGAGCATATTCAATGCCTGAAGCTGAATTCACCTAATAACCGTGCCAAAAAAGACCATAAAATTGGATGTGGCTCACTTAGCTACCTCATTGCTTAGAAAAAATAGTTCCAATCCCAATGATAGACTCATAAGTCAAGGACTTCCTGTGTTCAGTTTTTCCCTACCCTGCACAATCAATCCTATACTCCCACCCCCAGGTAATTATACAGTAGTTTATATTGTTTATATTTATATAGTACTTTGATTTCTGCTGGTAACTTCTTTTATGTATGTATGTATATATAAGCTTTATCTATAAAAGGACCACCAGGCAAACAAACGCCAAATATGTTTATATACACTATAACAGTGATGGTGAACCTATGGCACGGGTGCCACAGGTGGCCCGTGGAGCCATATCTGCTGGCATGCGAGCCGTTGCCCTAGCTCAGCTACAATGTGCATGTGTGTGCCATCCAGCTGGTTTTCGGCTCACACAGAGGCTCTGGGAGGGCATTTTGGGTTTCCAGAGAGCCTCCAGGGGAATTTTTACCCTTCCCCAGCTCCAGGGAAGCCTTTGGAGCCTGGGGAGGGTGAAACATGAACCTACTGGCCCTACCAGAAGTCGGAAAACAGGCCATTTCCAGCCTCTAGAGGGCCTCTGGAGGTGAGGGAAGCTCTTTTCACCCTCCCCAGGCATTGAAATATGGGTGTGGGCACTTGCACATGTGCAATACATATGCCCATGCTCTTTCGGCACCCAAGGAAAAGGTTCGCCATCACTGCACTATAAGGTTTCTGCACAGTGTAAAAAACTTGCTTCTACATATGTTAACTTTAAGAAATAAATTTCACCATGATTGCTGGGAATTACTTCAAGGGGACGGAGAATTGGATTACAGCCTTAAAATGACATATTTTATATTGCTGGAGACTGTTGAGAAACATTAAATGTATCCCAATATATCTGAATGAGAATAAGCCATTAATTATCAGAGTCACCAACTACTTAAAATCCTCTGGGCTTTAATTTTTAGAATCTCACACCTTGCAACAATGTGCTCTGCCTAAATAATCAATTGGCCAAGGACAAATGGAAGCTAAAGAAATAATCCCAAAAGAGATCTCATCCTAACTGGAAACATTTCTTCAATTTCATGGTGAGTTTCTCCCTGTTAAAATGGTACAATATCTATTTTCCAAATATGCCCCCAAGGTGATGACAAATTAATTATATTCAGATGGGATAACAGGACTAAATGGTCTGTCTCTTGATCATTGGATGGTCATCCAGAGATATGAAAAAGTGAAACCAAAATTTGTAAAAAATTAACGTACATGCATTATTGATATATTGTCAAGAGCCTCAGACTCTCCAATGGTATATGCCAGTGATGGTGAATCTTTTTTGGTTCACGTGCCAAAAGGGTTTGTGTGTATGTGTGTTCTAGCATGTTTGCACCTGCCCACACCCATTCATTCCCCCATGCTTCCCCACCATGTTTTTTTTTAAAATTTTGTGGTTGCTTTTAGAGTGTAGATCTCATCAGAGAAGCTGCTGAGGATATCAAGTTTTGGAGTGCAGGATGAACATATACAGAAGGTGGACAAAAAAATTGGAAGCACCTCGCAGTTCTTCCATGGAATCCAGATTTGTGAAGCTCCTTTTGAACAGTTTTTGTGGAAATTGGCTTCTGTACATGTCTATTGAGCTCTGCAGTGATTTTAGGAGCTGTGGTCTTGCGATCCACTCTAACAATTTGTTTTGGAGTCCGATGGTCTCTCTCAGGCAACTTTGACTTTCGACCAGACCTGTGCTTGGGTGAGGACGTTTTCCCTTCTCTTTCAAAAGCAGACATTACTTTTGAGACATTACCTCTTGAAAAGCCAAACATTCGGGCACTTTCTGTTACACTAGCGCCTGCCATTCAAGCATCAACAATTTGGCCTCTTTGAAAGTCTGAGAGGTCTGCCATTTTTACAAGGTTATAACCAATTTCCTTAAATTTCTGTAAAACAAAAAGGTAGTTTAAAAAATCATATCAAATAACAGAATAAAAAAATATTAAAATATGTCAAGTTTTGATTGATTTGAAGATGTTTGAACATTATGATGCCAAAAAGTCAAGTGTTTCCATTTTTGTGTCCACCCCTGTATATGGAAATAAAGAATTCTCTTGTAGAAAAGTGCTTTGTTATATTGAAGCACTTATTCTTGGTGTATACTCCCAACATGCTTCACTCATTCCTTCTGTTCTGCCAGGCTCTCTTGTATCAGCCCCCCGAAAATTCAAGGGTACAAATTTCAAACACACACACGTTTGAAAATTCAAAACAATGTTCTTTATCACAAAATTCAAAAGAAACAGAGCACCATTTTTGTATTGCAAAGAGCACTCGTCCCAAAACAACCTTGTAGGCTGTACAATTCCCTTAATCAGTCTTTAAGTACTTAGCTAGCAGCTGTGAAGAAACATCACAGCCCTCCTTCTTCCAACGAAGTGAGACACACATACTTTGCTCTGCTTTGGTTTCAAAGGCGTGACAAATCAACAAACAAAGTCCGGAAAACAGCAAAAACATGGTCCTGAAGAACTGCGATCAGATAATCTTCCACAATGGCCAAACCAACACGCTGCTATTTGTATCAGCAGCTATAATTACTAGAGCCCCACCCAAACACAGGTGGCCTCTCTTATCTCCTGTAATATGCCCTCAATTGGTCTCTTCTATGTATAACTTGCACCTGCGTGAGTCCAAGACTTCCGCATCTGAATCGACCGAAGATAATGGAGATTGGCTTCCTGGGCTGTGTGCCAAGCCCCCCTCTTCCAAGTCACCCCCACCTTCTTCGTCATCCGAGGAAAGTGCACTACCTGCCTCTGTCGGCAATAAAACAGGCCTATGACATGTTGATGTTTCCCCTGCATCCACCTCCACATTCCTTGGGGCAGGTGCTGGGCCAGAGCCAACCACAACACCTTCCAGGAATAATTCCACAATGAGGCAGCACAGACCTAAAAGACATATAAAAGGACTTAATTAAAATGTTGGAAAGCTTAAGTGGTATAATTGGTTAGAACAGAGGAAAAATGTATATGTAAATAACTATAAGAGCCATATGACCCAGCCCTGCTAAAAATGTTTATTGTTATGTAAATTTAAAAAAAAAAGAAAAATATTTTTTAAAATGTTGGAAAGCTAGCAGGCTGCCAAATGCAAGAAACATGGCTATACAATGAAATGTTCATTATTCACACACAAACACTCACACACACAAACACAGAGACATTTTGGGCATCCTGTAGCAAAGTAGGACTCAATTCCATTTCCTCAAAATGCCCCTGAAATCATCTTTGACTTTGAAATAATTGTTAAAGCACATTTTCTTTCCCTCGTGCTAAGCTGGATTGCTATTTTAAGGCTATGCTCTGCACTAATGGAATGTGAAGTATCATCACTAGCCTTAGAGGTGCTATTTTTATATTTTGTTATTCCACAAAATTCTTCTGGACACTAAAAGCATGTATGGGAAAGGACTGTTTTTATTTGTCCTGTGTAGAGAAAGTAAGAGTTAAATCTTCAAAATTTTAAAAAAGTTTTTTCTCACTTTTCTATTTGTGTGTTGTGGGAGGTTGGCCTGAAGTAAGTGTCTAAACTAAAGCAGTTTTGTTAGGATTAATGGATCCATTAAATCTTTTTATTTTAAATAGCAAGAACATTTTCATATTTTTTGTTTGGCCATTTGTTAACAATAATTAAAGTCTTGGGATTAAGAACCCACAGTAGTTGGGTTCTGTTGTGTCCAGTAAACAGTTTTCCCGCCCCTTATTCCTTGGGCGGGAAAATACACATACTTGATTGGTTGGCCCAGCCTGGCAGCAGGGATATAAATAGCTGCCAGGCACGGCCATGTTGTTGTTTTTGCCATTAGCTCTGTACAGTTACCGTTACAATTCTCTTGTGTAATAATAAACCCTTCTGATTGTTTCCGGCCTGCGCTGTTTCATTTCAGACAACATAACAAATTGACGATGAAGAAGTGACTTACCCACGAGTGCATCAAGGTAATAGAAATCTTCCTCCTTGTCTGTTGCACCCCTGCCACCTCCTGTTTCCACAGTGGAAGCCTTATCTTGGGCCTTTGCAGCCACATCAGGCCGGGCATTCTAAGAATTTCCCCTGCCTCCTTTCCAAGGCCGCACCTCAACCGGGGATTCACTGTCCTTCGAGGCTGCCGCCCATGCCTTGGATTCCCCTATTTTTTTCTCTCTCTTGCCGACTGCCATGCACGCCACCGAGCCCATCAGCTGCTCGGTGGCATAGAAAAAAAGCCGCCATTGCTGCCTGTTCTACTGGTGGCACAGTAATTAAAATGTACTATTGCAGGCAAATTCTGCCCACAACCTGGAGTTTAGAGTTTGATCTTGACGGGATTCAAGGTTGATTTATCCTTCCATCCTTCCGAGGTCAATAAAATGAGGACTCAGATTATTGGGGGCAATATGTAAACAATGCTTATATTGTAAACTGTCCATAAAGTGTTGCAGGGAGATTTATAAGCAGTGTGTCAGCCTCGCTATGTTTCATCCTTCGAGTATGCTTCAGCTGTCATAAGTAACGGGGGGAGGGGGGAGGTGTTTTGGGATTTGGGATGGGGAGTTTTCTGGAGGGGCCCTGGTAAGTTTTGTTTCTTCTGGCGAAGGCCAGAGGAGTTTTGTTTCTCCTTGAGAAGAGGTGATAAGAAAGTCCGTTATTGGCTGCATTCCATAAGCATGACGCGATGGTGAAGATGCGTCCACCTGTCGAAGATGGACAATGGGGATTGGTTGTTTCCCAAAGAGGGGGGGCAAATGGGATACTTTGATATGGGCAACTATCGCGTCTGTTTCCTCAGACTTTGCTTTGCTTCTGATGCATTCACTTCTGATTTAGTAAAGTTTACCTTTGAAGTTCAAAATGGACTCTGAGTTTTACTTTTCTTACATACTGAGTGAAGCCATCTTGACACAGTGGTGGGATTCTCTCTGGATCGCCAGAACCAGTAGTGGTGATTGCGGGAGGCACCGCCTACCTGCCCTGACATCAGGCATGAGCACTGCATATGTACAGTAGGCTGTGTGCATGAAGGCACGGGCGTGTGAGCGAAACCAGCATGCGCGCATGTTCAAATTTGTGAACTGGTAGGAAAGGTAAGTGAATCCCACCTCTGAGTATAAGTTTAAATGTTATTTTTACTGCTAAGATGGGACTATGTGACTCATTCAGTTATAATTTGTCCAGTTCTCATATAAGAGATGAGGTCAATGTCTACATGTACGCTATAGTAATTATCTAAAATTAATTTAATATACTTTCATTAATATTTTCTCATTGAATCATTTTTATTTCCACAAAGATTTCTCCAATCTTTCTCTTGAAGAAAATATCATTATTGCATATGAAATTATATGGGAATGAAATATACCACTTAAAAAAATAAAGGGAACACTTAAACAACACGCTATAACTCCAAATAAATCAAACTTCTGTGAAATCAAATTGTCCACTTAGGAAGCAACAATGGTTGACAATAAATTTCACATGTTGTCAGCACATTCCACTTTGTACAGAACAAAGTATTCAATGAGAATATTTCATTCATTCAGATCTAGGAAGTGTTCTTTGAAGGTTCCCTTTATCTTTTTGAGCAGTGTATAATAAAGTTTGTATTATGTATCCATCTAGTGATTGGCTAGCTCCTCCCATGTTCCTATTGGTTGTTGCTGGTTACTGTGAAGCCTTGTTTAGGCGGGTTTTTATTAGTTATCTGATTGGTTGTTTAGTCAGTTGGTTATGGGTATAAATATCCTGTTATCATTGGCTGTCAAGCCATTTTGGTTCACCTGTTGTTACTTCAATAAACACCGTTCACCATTACATGTTCTCGTGGTCTCCTCAACTTACTAGTTTAGACTTTGACACCCCACCCCTCACCCTCCCAGAAGTATAACTGCTTCCTCAAAGAGCATTTCAAAATTCTGAATTTCAGCTGATTGTCCACCTTAACTGAATTTCACTTGAAGCCAAATCTGTTTGTCTGCTTTGTTCTTTGTTAAGAATAGTAACTGAGTTTGAATATAATGTCTGAGCATAGGGAAGAAGAGTCTGAAAGTACTTTTAAATTTAAATATTTTAAAAGTCAGGGTTTTTCTTTGTCCTTGAACAAATACCAGAACATTCCTCATTAAAACTACATTATTACCGCAGATGAAGAGGACTGAAAATAAACATTTTCACAATAGCAATAGCAACATAATAAATCAAGCATCTGTTGTTCCTGAAAGGTCACATCCACTATTAAATATTTCAGTAACACTGAGCATCTGAAAAACATTTTTCAACTCTGCCATTTGCTCTGTTGTAAATCTGAAGAATCTGAATATAAGAATGACAGTTAGAATATTTTGTTATCGGGATCTATATTTTTTTCTGACTAATGTGGAGAATTATATTCCAGTGATTATTGGCTTCATCCCTAAAATACCCCTTTACTTCATTTCGGCCATTCAGTATTTTCATTCCTCTCCCCCCTCCACCCCCTCCTCTACTCTGTAGTGCTACCCTCTCTCCATTATTATTATTATTATTATTATTATTATTATTATTATTATTATTATTATTATTATTATTATTATTATTATTTAGATTTGTATGCCTCCCCTCTCCGCGGACTCGGGGCGGCTCACAACAGTGATAAAAACAATACATGGTAACAAATCTAATAATTTAAATCTAAAATAACAGTTTTATATTAAAAAGTCTAAAAAGAAAAAGACCCCAATATATAAAAACATACACACAGTCATATCATACACAAAACTACATAGGCAAGGGGAGTAATCAGTTCCTCCATGCTTGATGGCAGAGGTGGGTTTTAAGAAGTTTACGAAAGGCAATCCTAATCTCTGGGGGAGCTGATTCCAGAAGGTCGGAGCCGCCACAGAGAAGGCTCTTCCCCTGGGTCCTGCCAGACGACATTGTTTAGTCGACGGGACCCGGAGAAGACCAACTCTGTGGGACCTAACCGGCCACTGGGATTTGTGCGTCAGAAGGCGGTCTCGCAGATAATCTGGTCCGGTGCCATGAAGGGCTTTATAGGTCATAACCAACACTTTGAATTATGACCAGAAACTGATTGGCAACCAATGCAGACTGTGGAGTGTTGGAGTGACATAGGCATACTTCGGGAAGCCCGTGATTGCTCTCGCAGCTGCATTCTGCACGATCTGGAGTTTCCGAACACTCTTCAAAGGTAGCCCCATGTAGTCGAACCTCGAGGTGATGAGGGCATGAGTGACTGCGAGCAGAGACTCCCGGTCCATTCCTACTCTCTCTCTTCCTCTCTTTACTTATTGCTTCTGAAATTAATCCAAAAACTCCAGGTTTCTCACTCCTGATATAAAATTCTGTATTACTCTATAACCATGGTGGCGAACTTATGGCACATGTGTCACAGCTGGTACGTAGAGCCCTCTCTGCAGACATGCAAGCAGTCGCCCAGGTCAGCTCCATCACACATACATGTGCGCAGTGCCCACTGGCCTCCTGATTTTGGGGAAGAACAGGAGGAAGAGCACATGTGGGAGATACATACGCATGCAGAGGGGGACATGGGAGAATGCATGCAAATAGTGGGGTGGTCACAAGCCGCCCCGAGTCTACGGAGAGGGGCGGCATACTACTACTACTACTACTACTACTACTACTACTACTACTACTAATAATAATAATAACAACAACAACAACAACAATAATAATAATAATAATAGTATGCATGGGAGAGAGTGGGCGGGGAATGCAGCACACACACCCCGGGGGCCATTTTTGGTCCTAGAAGGCTACTGTATATCCTTCAGTGGTTGGTCCAGGTTACATTTTTGCATTGGGGTAGTAAAAATTTTACATTTGTATATCTAATATGTAATTAATGAATGATTAAACCAGGCTTTTATTAGTATACCTGCAATGAATTTTTCTACTTTTTCAATAGCCACATCCTCTGTGAGAAGAATCAGGAACAAAAATGAATTATTCTCCTTTTTATGGCAGCTCTGAAACCTGGCAACTCACATTATGATCAGGAAAAAAATAAGGTCAGAAATAATTAATTCATTAACTAAGCAAAAGTGGGCAGGAGAAGAACAAAGGGATTTAGCAGGCAAGGATAAAAAGACAATTTAGGATGTGAACTGAAGTTACTGTCTTATCTGTGATAACTATAGGTTCTGAACCCGTAATGTGAATCATCAAACCTATCTGCACATATTCATTTTCCTAGTTTCTTATTATTTCAAGTAACAGAGAATTCTGCAGTAGTTACAATGCCAGATTTTGACTGAAGAAATATTGATTTATATCTCTATTCAATCTTGCATCTCCATGAGGGGTGAAGCTGCCAGCTCACTTTTTAAAAAATTCTAATTGTATCATAAATATGTGGATGAAAAGCTGGGATATTGACGTAATAAAAAAGAGAGAATTATTTTTCACCCTAAATCTTCTTAAAAATGCTGAAAAGACAAGAAAACTATTCAGGTTCTAAGTTTTACAGCAAGAAAATATCAGTGGGTGTTATTCCTATAGTATACTGTCCAATAATCCCGTTAGAGATACGTTTCTCTGATGCTTAGAAATTTGCAGAAACATTTTTCACCAAGCTGCCTCATAATCTTTCTTCATGACTAAATCAATATGTATTTGCATAAAATAAATGCAGTAGACACAAGAATTGTGCCAGTCTTGAGAATTTTATACCACCAAGTAGGACCTTACTGGTTATAAATGTCATTTAATTTAACTGTATTACTATGAGGTTTTAAAAGCACATCAAAAAGGATCAAGACAATGTCACCATTGCTTCATTCTACAAATTAGAGACATTTAAGGCACACAGGAATTTCTGACTCAGAAGACATAAGAGAAGACAGGAGAGGAGAGAACTTTATTGGCCAAGTGTGATTGGACACACAAAGAATTTGACTTGGTGCATATACTTTCAATTTACATAAAAGAAAAGGTAAGTTTGTCCAGAATCATAAGATACAATACTTAAATAGTCCGGGTACAAATAAGCAACCAAATCATATTAGGAACCAGTCAACATAAATTATAAGGATACAGTCCTTACAGTTATACAGTCATTTGTGGGAGAAGATAGATGATGGGAACGATGAGAAGATTAATAGTAGCACAGACTTAGTAAATAGTTTGACAGTGTTGATGGAATTATTTGTTTAGCAGAGTGATGGTGTTCAGGAAAAAAACCTGTTCTTGTGTATAGTTGTTCTGACGTGCCATGCTCTATAGCATCGTTTTGAGGGTAGGAGTGGAAACAGTTTATGTCTAGGATGTGAGGTTTCACAGCCCTCTTTTTGACTCCTGCAGTAAGGTCCTCAATGGAAGGCAGGTTAGTTGCAATTCTTTTTTTCTGCAGTTCTAATTATCCTCTGAAGTCTGTATCTGTCTTGTTGGGTTGCAGAACCGAACCAGACAGTTATAGAGGTGCAGATGACAGACTCAATGATTCCGCTGCAGAACTATATCAGCAGCTCCTTTGCAGTTTGAGCTTTCTGAGTTGGCGCAGAAAGAACATTCATCATTGTGCTTTTTTGATGACGCTTTTGATGTTAGGTGTCCATTTGAAATCTTGTGATATGTCAAACCTAGAAATTTGAAGAACTCTAATGTTGATGCTGTAGCATTATAAGAGATGGAAGTATGGGTGGGTTTCTCCTGAAGTGTACCACCATTTCTCCTGTTTTGAGGGAAGACTGAAGGCCTTCTTAGCTAAACTATCAGTCTAAGAGACCATGTCACCAATTATCAAACTATCTGGTCTTCCAAAGGTGCTTTTTTTTCCAAAATGCAACTGGACTTTCTTGTTTTGTTAGGAGACATTTCATTTTTCATTCAAGAAGCTTCTTCAGTTCTAACTGAATGGTGGAGATTTATAGGATTTACATTCCTTCCATTTTCCACCATTCAGTCAGAACTGAAGAAGTTTCTTGGATGAGAAATGAAACATTGTTTAGCAAAACAAGGAAGTCCAGTTGCCTTTTGAATGAAAGCACCTTTGGAACAACCATGACTTGGATGACTGAGAACTCCATTGACAAACTGTCTAATCGTTAAGATTAACAGAAGATGTCCTTGCTATTAGACAATGTGGGAAGAGGACCATGTTAATTTATGGTAGAAAAAAAACCTCAGAAGAATTATGGCAGGAACATTTTCTTCTGATGCATTTTATTAAAGGCATAAACTTTCATGAATTACAGTTTATTTCCTTCTATCAAAGACACATCAGACATAGAGATGGCCTACCTCTTTAAAACTTAGAAAGTCCCTAAAGATACAGCATTTTACAAATGCCCAAAGTTTGGTTACCCACCCTAACTGCTTGCCCAGCCATAAAGTAAAGCAACAAATCAAGTCAAATAAAAACAAAATAAAGGATTTGGTACTTTTATTTTGCTAAGGAAAAGACATTGGTATGCTTTGAATGTGATTAATTTAATATATCAGATTAGATTCAGGAAAAGAAAAGATAACAAATAAACTGTGATTCTGACAATTGGAAATTATTTATCGTGTACTGGAACAGATAGTTTAATTGGAATGCTGTCATTCTGACTTACTATTTTGACAAAGGCATTGTTGATGCATTTTGCCATTTCTGTTTAAAACTATAAAACTTCTATATTTTAAAGAGAAAAAAAACTCTCAAAGAAAAATGTATTTTAAATGTTATATTATCCAAAGGTTTCCATTCTGGGATTCACAGTTGGGAATAAATTGCTCTCAGAAGATTTAAAGAAATTGAATGGAAACCTGGAATTAGAAAAAAACATTTGTACAAGAAAACTATGAGTCATTTGTTACAGGAATATTTATTAAATGTCTAAGAATTTGGTGGGGGGGTTGGGGGGATCTTAGCAGAACAAAATACATCTCATGTTCACTATTGAAGAATCAGTAATATAACAAGGAATATAATAGTGGAGAAAATAGGACACAAAGTTTGTATGTGTGTGTGCTTTCAAGTCAGTGTTGACTCCTGGCAAATGCCAAGGCAAGCATTTTTGGAAGTAGTTTGCCATTGCCACCTTACCAGGGCTGAGACAGAGTGACTGGCCCAAGCTCACCCAGCTGGCTTTGCCCCTAAGGTGGGACTGGTGCTCACAATTTCCTAGTTTCTAGTTCCAGACGTAACTATTATATAAATTGGTTCTAAACAAACAAATAGACTGCCTCTACAAACAAAACTATAATGTGTAGTAATTGATTAGTCAGCAAAGAATTAATTACTTTAATTTACTTTACAGCAAACTATCCTTGTTATAAAAGATCCCGTTAAGCAGTTCTACCAAATAAAGACTGCAAAAATAAGAATTCTATAATCCTTTACTACTTTTAGTGACCTTCCTGGATTTTTGAAGCCCAAATATGATAGACTTAACACCATGGAAGGGTTCTATATACGCAGTGCTGGGCTACCAAAATTTTCACTACCACACTGTGGGTGTGGCTTATGCATTTTGTTTCAACATCTTTCAGTGCAAATTGGGTGCTCTGGGGTGGAGCTCCAAATTTTGCTACCAGAACTGCGTTCCTGACCATTCCCGTAGGAGCTCATCACTGTATATATGGATCCAGATCATAGTGTCAGAGGTCAGATATGTAAAACAATATATGTACCTTTGATTATTACTAATCCATCTGTACACTATCTAGTTGATATATCAAGGGATGCAGTATAACCTATTAAAATCTAACTTGAAATGATAAGTGAATATCAATAATAGATTATTTGAAAACAAAATCACAATACTGTATTATATTTTCTTAGGAACTTGTCCAGACTGGCACCAGGTGTCAAAATTGAGTTGAAGATGCTGCCTGCACACACACACACACACAAAAACATGCCACAGAGAGAGAGAGAGAAAGAGAGAGGGAGGGAGGGGGAGAGGGGGAGGGAGAGAGAGAGAGAGAGAAAGAGAGAGGGAGAGGAATGTTTTTAACAATATTTTCACAATTATGTAATTGTCCCCTTTTTGGGAAACTTGGTTATTTTAACTAAGCATCTTCAGCTCCATTATTTAAATAAATATCTCAAAAAGGTACCATGAGAATTTGATGATAAAGCAGAACAATTTCATTAAGTCACAGAATCAATAAACCAACACCATTGCATATAAATTTTGTCAGCTCGATCATTTTGTAGACAGTCTGAACATATTGTAATTACTTAGTTAATTTTCAGGCAATGCAGAAGTTCACTTTTATTAATATCATAAATTTAATGTAAACTTTGACACCATTTTTCATTTTCTGTACTGTAGCTTCTCTGACTGCTTTAAAGAGAAATGTTACCTACACATTTGCTTTAGCAATATTCCAAAGAGAGATAGCAAATATCCATTGCTTTTGCCTGTCCCATGAAATCTCACAGAGGGGGCATCCTTCCAGTCCTTTAAGTTAAAGATTGCCATCTTCACAATTATGTGAATCATGCCCTCATCACCTCGAGGCTCGACTACCGAATACCGTTTTATTATTGCTGTTAGCCGCCCTGAGTCTCCGGAGAGGGGCGGCATACAAATCCAATAAATAAGTAAGTAAGTAAGTAAGTAAGTAAGTAAGTAAGTAAGTAAGTAAGTAAGTAAGTAAGTAAGTAAGTAAGTAAGTAAATAAATAGATGAATGAATGAATGAATAAATAAATAAATAAATAAATAGATGAATGAATGAATGAATGAATAAAAATAAAAATAAAAATAAAAATAAATAAAAAAATAAATAAAATAAAATAAAATAAAATAATATAAAATAAAATAAAATAAAATAAAATAAAATAAAATAAAATAAAATAAAATAAAATAAAATAAAATAAAATAAAATAAAATAAAATAAAATAAAAAATAAAATAAAATAAAATAAAATAAAATAAAATAAAATAAAATAAAATAAAATAAAATAAAATAAAATAAAATAAAATAAAATAAAATAAAATAAAATAAAATAAAATAAAATAAAATAAAATAAAATAAAATAAAATAAAATAAAATAAAATAAAATAAAATAAAATAAAATAAAATAAAATAAAATAAAATAAAATAAAATAAAATAAAATAAAATAAAATAAAATAAAATAAAATAAAATAAAATAAAATAAAATAAAATAAAATAAAATAAAATAAAATAAAATAAAATAAAATAAAATAAAATAAAATAAAATAAAATAATAAAATAAAATAATAAAATAAAATAAAATAAAATAAAATAAAATAAAATAAAATAAAATAAAATAAATAAAATAAAATAAAATAAAATAAAATAAATAAAATAAAATAAAATAAAATAAAATAAAATAAAATAAAATAAAATAAAATAAAATAAAATAAAATAAAATAAAATAAAATAAAATAAAATAAAATAAAATAAAATAAAATAAAATAAAATAAAATAAAATAAAATAAAATAAATAAAATAAAATAAAATAAAATAAAATAAAATAAAATAAAATAAAATAAAATAAAATAAAATAAAATAAAATAAAATAAAATAAAATAAAATAAAATAAAATAAAATAAAATAAAATAAAATAAAATAAAATAAAATAAAATAAAATAAAATAAAATAAAATAAAATAAAATAAAATAAAATAAAATAAAATAAAATAAAATAAAATAAATAAAATAAAATAAAATAAAATAAAATAAAATAAAATAAAATAAAATAAAATAAAATAAAATAAAATAAAATAAAATAAAATAAAATAAAATAAAATAAAATAAAATAAAATAAAATAAAATAAAATAAAATAAAATAAAATAAAATAAAATAAAATATAAAATAATATAAAATAAAATAAAATAAAATAAATAAAATAAAATAAAATAAAATAAAATAAAATAAAATAAAATAAAATAAAATAAAATAAAATAAAATAAAATAAAATAAATAAAATAAAATAAAATAAAATAAAATAAAATAAAATAAAATAAAATAAAATAAAATAAAATAAAATAAAATAAAATAAATAAAATAAAATAAAATAAAATAAAATAAAATAAAATAAAATAAAATAAAATAAAATAAAATAAAATAAAATAAAATAAAATAAAATAAAATAAAATAAAATAAAATAAAATAAAATAAAATAAAATAAAATAAAATAAAATAAAATAAAATAAAATAAAATAAAATAAAATAAAATAAAATAAAATAAAATAAAATAAAATAAAATAAAATAAAATAAAATAAAATAAAATAAAATAAAATAAAATAAAATAAAATAAAATAAAATAAAATAAAATAAATCTTGTGGGACTTCAGATGGGTGCCTTCTCTGTCACCATTCCTATCTTCTGGAATACCAACAGAGGTTCTTCCAGACCCATTTTCTTCTATGTTTTAGAAAATCTAGTTTTTCAACTAAGCCATGGATGACTGTTTGAAGTGTGATGAATAATGAGGCAGGACTAAACTAGAACTAAGGAGAAATTTCCTGACAGTGAAAACAATCAGTGGAAGAGCTTGCCTGCAGAAGGTGTGAGTGCTCCATCACTGGAAGTTTTCAAGAAGAGATTGGACAGACTAAAATGTTATAGCATCTCCCTACTTGAGCAGGGAAAAGCTTCAAACATTTCTTCTAACTCTGCTCTTCTGTTATTCTGAGATTATCTTTATATACAGTGGTACCTCGACATACGAGTTTAATTCGTGCCAGAGCCGACCTCGTATGTCGATCAATTCGTATCTCCAACCAATGCATTTAGATTTGGCTTTTCGCCTGGAGATAACTGGAAAAAATGGAATTCTTGCGCCACCTAGTGGACGTTCGGCTCGTATCCCGAATTTAAGCTCGTATGTAGAACAGAAATTTTGCTTGCCTCTCTGCTCGTAACTTGGAATACTCGCATGTGGAGCAGCTCGTATCTAGAGGTACTACTGTACTATTTAAGAAGTAGTTTTGCAATTCTTAACTGTATATTCAATTGTATAAGCATATGTACAAATAATAAAAATAGACATTTTGAATGCCAATTTTCCACTGGTCTAGATAGTGTATTCAGCAAAAGAATTTTCTTAAAAGGTTTTCCTCTTTAAAGACATGTCATATAATTAACATTTGTACAAGGATCAGAATATTATTGGGTATCTGTTTTCACGTAACAGAATAGAATAGAATAGAATTTTAGTGGCCAAGTGTGATTGGACACACAAGGAATTTGTCTTGGTGCATATGCTCTCAGCGTACATAAAATAAAATATACATTTGTCAAGAATCATGTGGTATGACACTTAATGATTGTCATAGGGGTCAATAAGCAGTGAAGAAGCAATATTAATAAAAATCTTAGGATATAAGCAACAAGTTACAGTCATACAGTCAACATGGGAGGAAATGGGTGATAGGAATGATGAGAAAAACTAAGTCAAGGTTCCAGGTAGCATCCATATTGCCTCCAATAGAAGTGCAGATTTAGTAGAAAGTCTGACAGTGTTGAGAGAATTATTTGTTTAGTAGAGTGATGGCGTTCGGAAAAAAAACTGTTCTTGTGTCTAGTTGTCTTGGTGTGCAGTGCTCTGTAGCGACGTTTTGAGGGTAGGAGTTGAAACAGTTTGTGTCCAGGATGTGAGGGGTCAGTAAATATTTTCCCCGCCCTCTTTTTGACTCGTGCAGTATCCAGGTCCTCAATGGAAGGCAGGTTGGCAGCAATTGCTTTTTCTGCAGTTCTGATTGTCCTCTGAATTCTGTGTCGGTCCTGTTGGGTTGCAGCACCAAACCAGACAGTTGTAGAGGTGCAGATGACAGAATCAATGATTCCTCTGTAGAACTGTATCAGCAGCTCCTTGGGCAGTTTGAGCTTCCTGAGCTGGCACAGAAAGAACATTCTTTGTTGTGCTTTTTTGATGATGTTTTTGATGTTAGGTGACCATTTTAGGTCTTGAGATATAATAACAGGAAGAATATCATCTAACTTTTTAGCTTCTTTTTAAGACTACTATACAACAGATATATTATTCCATATTCAATTCCTCTTTTAGTTTCTGCAACATTATTCAAAAAGGCTTGTTGGGTTAGTTTGGATGTTTATGTGACATTTTTGAGATCGATATTCACTCTCATAGCTTTAATAGCACCCATCTATCAATATATACTACACGAAGAGTCAGAACTGTTAGGATTTGCTGTGAGATGAAAATGAACCATTGATGTTTCTACTGCAGAGCCATAACTTCCAATAAAAAATGAGCACCCTCTGCTTGGAATATTTTCTTCATTTCCTTTAAAGGGAAATAGCAATATAACTTAGACTTATATACTGTACTGCTTCACAGCCCCCTTTAAATGCTTTACAGAATCAACATATTGCCCCCAACAATCTGGGTTTTCATTTTACCCACCTTGGAAGGATGGAAGGTTGAGCCAGTGAGAACTGAACTGCTGGCAGTCAGCAGAATTAGCTTGTAGTACTGTATTTTAACCACTGCACCATCACAGCTCTTCACTTTTTGCTGGTGAAATGCATTCACCAGAAAAAAAAATATTTACTGTAGTCTGAGACAAGCCCATCCTTTGTCCAAGATTTTGCTGTCAACTTCCATGGCTGAGAGTGAACTTGAATCTGGGTACTTCCTTAATACTGTGCTTTAACCATTATACCACACTGGAGCTCAAAAGTCTGAAATTTTAGTTACTTTCCATTTATTTTAGAAATTATTTCATGGCTTGAGGGAATTTTGAAAATTTTCCCATAAAGGGAATGGGAGGGTTTTATGACCTTCCACTAAGTTAGTGATGATATTGACAAGGACTATATAAATGTTCTTTTGATGTATTCTTCTGCCAGTTCCTCAGATTCTTTGATCAAGTCTAAAGGAAGACATTATGAGGAAATGGTGTCAAGGTTCCAGGTAGCATCCAATCTTAAATCAGAGTCCAAGTCAAAATGTTCCTCAAAGTTCCAATTTATTGCCGGAGCCATACTGTCACCTACACTGAGCTTCTCACCCAGTTGAAAGTTCACATCCCTTGCCCCCCACCCACAAACTTGTCACAATGCCCTCTCAGGTTGTGCCAACATGGCAACTCCTCCTTCCACTTCCGCTCAGATGCTGGACACAGGATGGCCTTGAACCCTCAAAAGAATGCTTTGTGGCTGCATCTGGTCCTTCATGAAATTCATCCTTCCCAAGTTTCCATAAACACCAGACATTCTACAGATAGTGTGTCAAACCACACTAAACCACACTAGTAATAAGAAAGGCTGGGGGGGACATGATAGCTGTATACAGGTACTTGAGGGGTTGCCACAGAGAGGAGGGGGACACACTGTTTTCCAGGGCACCAGACGGCCAGATGAGGAACAACGGTTGGAAACTGACCAAGGAAAGATTCAACCTGGAGATAAGAAAGAATTTCCTGACAGTGAGAGCGATCAACCAGTGGAACGGCCTGCCAGCGGAGGTTGTGGACTCCCCAACTTTGGACACTTTCAAGAGGAGATTGGACTGCCATTTGGCTGGAGTGCTGTAGGATTTCCTGCTCAGGCAGGGGGTTGAACTTGATGACCTTTAAGGTCCCTTTCAACTCTAATAATAAATAAAAAAAATAAAACCGGTATTTTATCACCAACTTCTGTACCAGCTTGACAAATAGTACATGTTGAAACACGAATACACTCTGTTTCTCAAGAAGCAGTTAAAAACATTCTACATCTAATTATTATCTTCAGCTCTGATGAGTGGTCAATTGGACTAGCTCTAATAGAACCTATCTCAAAAAAATATGAGAGGCACATCATGTTTGTATCCTTGCTGTCAAGTATCTCTTGCAAAATTACAATTTAACATAGCAAAACAACATAATATATAATTGTTACTGTCCCTAAGTTCTAGGACTTTTTTGTAAATAAGCCCTGTTAAATTATTGCAGTTTTATTTCTTCAGTGAGAATTTATTGTAACTTAATTCTTTCCCCCCTTCATTTTATGTATGTATTGTTGTGCTTTTTATCAAGTAGTGTAACCTTATAGATTGGAGCAGCCTTTACATTTTACAAATAATAAACATATTTAGCACTTATATCAAAGTCCCAATTAAAAAAGAGGGGGATTAGTATATCATGAGGTTGCAAGTCTAACTGAAATGAGAATTAAATGAGGTGAATTCCAGTATAAGTATTTTTGAGCAACTAGTCTTACTAAAACAAATACTTTTTAAACCTTTCTGCAAGATAAAAGAGCTCCCGTGGTGCTAGTATAATATTGGATGGGGAATGGATTTTCTCCAGTTTTTAGCTTGTATATACATGTATCTTTATTGCAACAATTTATTCATTCATTGATGCATTTAAACCCCCTTTTTAATCTCCTATTTCCATTGTTAACAGTTTGAAAACAGATTTCAAACTGAATGCAAGCCTATCTTTACCATGGAGATAAATATTTTATCTATCTATCTATCTATCTATCTATCTATCTATCTATCTATCTATCTATCTATCTATCTATCATCTAATTTATTTATTTATTTATTTATTTATTGTTAGAGTTGAAAGGGACCATGCAGGTCATCAAGTCCAACCCCCTGCCTGAGCAGAAATCCTAAAGCACCCCTGCCAGGTGGCAGTCCAACCTCCCCTTGAAAGTGTCCAGAGTTGGGGAGTTCACCACCTCCACAGGCAGGTTGTTCCAGGTTGTTGATTGCTCTGACCGTCAGGAAGTTCTTCCTTACTTCTAGGTTGAATCTCTCCTTGGTCAGCTTCCAGCTGTTGTTCCACGTCTGACCCTCTGGTGCTCTGGAGAATAGAGTGCCTCCCTCCTCTCTATGGCAACCCCTCATATACCTGTATACAGCTATCATGTCCCCTCTGGCCCTCCTTTTCTCTAGGCTATCCATGCCCAGTTCCCGCAATCTGTCTTCGTAAGTTTTGGGTTCAAGTCCCCTAATCATTTTTGTTGCTCTTTTCTGCACCTTCTCCAGAGTTTCAGTGTCTCTTTTGATATTTGCTAATTTGATATGTTATTTGCTAATTCCTGTAGATCAGTCTATCCAAAGAGAAATTAAAAAGTTGATGGTAAGTTAGCAAACTACAGAATTCAATCATAGTCCTCACTATGTCAGGTAAGATAGAAACCACTTCTAGGACAACGTGCCCTACATCTGGATCTGTGAAATGAAACTGATCTGAAATTACAACTCACTGATTCCACTATTCCCCAAAAGAGCTTGAATAAAAGATTATGTATCAACTGGCATCACTGACCTTTCTTTAAGTTCTTTATTTCTGAGTTTGCAGCGGTATTACATTTCTTGACGTACTTTCCAACTTCATCCTGCAACGCTGCTGTGGTTTAGTGACATGCATAGACAAACAAATTAACTCATTTAAACTTAATATTAACCGTTCCAAACTTGACTGTAAAAAATACAACTTCAGTAACCGAGTTGTTGAAACATGGAACTCATTACCGGACTCCATAGTGTTGTCCACAAACCCCCAACACTTTACCCTTAGATTATCTACAGTTGACCTATCCAGATTCCTACGAGGTCAGTAAGGGGCGAGTACAAGTGTACTAGAGTGCCTTCCATCCCCTGTCCTATTGCTCTCCTATATCTCCTATACCATTCTTCTTTTCCTATATTTCTTCTATTCTTTCATTGATATATTTTATTCCTATATCTTCTCTTCTATTCTTTCTTAGATATTTCTTTCTATGAGTATATCCTCTATACTTCATTATATATTTACTATACATATACCCACTATAACCCTCATTGTGTAGTGGACAAAATCAATAAATAAAATAAATTAATAAGTCGTATCTGACCCATTATGACCCCATGGACAATGTTCCTCCACACCTTCCTCTCCTCTACCATTCCCGGGAGTCGATTTCAGCTCACACCGACTGCTTCAATGACTCCGACCAGTCACCTCATTCTCTGTGATCCCCTTCTTCTGCCCTCAATCATACTTCTCTTCTCCAGTGAGTCCTTCCTTCTCATCCCCTGTCCTATTGCTCTCCTATATCTCCTATACCTTTCTTCTATTCCTATATCTTTTCTTCTATTCTTTCATTGATATGTTCTATTCCTATATCTTTTCTATTATTTCTTAGATATATTTTACTATGAGTATCTCCTCTATAACCTTCATCATGTATTTTACTATGTGTATATAGATATATACCCACTAAAACCCTCATTGTGTATTGGACAAAATAAATAAATAAATAAAAATAAATAAATTATGTGCCCAAAGTATTTGAGTTTCATCTTCAGGATCTGGCCTTCTAAAGAGCAGTCGGGGCTGATCTCCCCTAGGACTGATCAGTTTGATCACCTTGAATTTTAGTAATGATTTTTGCAGCTTTGAGAAATGGAGCATTTGCTTTCATCAGATTTTCCTCTTTAACAGTCAGAATAAATAGATCTCTAGAAATGTATTTTCCGGTAGTCAAAGTATTTTAAAAACCTGAAATTTCCAAGAAACAAGACCATGTATCGATAGAAAACAGACATACTTGTAGCCTTCACACCTTTAACAAGTACACAAGAGAAAGAAAGAAAATCAATACTTGCAGCTTTTCTTGGGTGCTTCCAGCCAATAATGAAAATGCCATTTTTTATCTGGTTAATACTGTCATAGGACTAGCTCTGTTCAAGGATGATTGCTCGTTAGCTTGACCCCACACAATGTAGAAGACAGCCTTTTGAAAGGCAACCTGCATTCTCCAACATTTACTTAATTTCTTGTTACTGTGCAATAAAAATAAAGAGAACAGTCTCCTCTTTTGAAAAGCCATGTGTCTAGTGAAGTGTCAGATCAACTCCGTTCTATAAGGAGGTGATACATTCATTAGATTTTTGACTGCTTCTGCTTGAAAAGGGTAGAAAAACAAGGTGGAATTGACAGGCCTTCAACTGCCTTGGCAGATGTGTCAGTTTCACAGTTATGGGTCCTTTGTTTTGCAGGAGCAGCAGTTAAATCAGTCTGGAAAGATTGGGAGGATGGAGTCTTTCCATTTACAGATCTTTCTGAAGGCATCCACTGGGATGGACAGAAGTCACCTGCCATTTCATTTTTTTTTAATAATTTCCCAGAACAATATTTTATTACAGCATATTGTGAAATGTTGAGTGGTGAAGGGCATTCAGTTTATTTGCCATTTATGTTCCAAATTATATTTGATTTCCTAAATATGCCCATGTTCCTCCAACACTCCACAGTCTGCATTGGTTGCCGATCAGTTTCCGGTCACAATTCAAAGTGTCGGTCATCACCTATAAAGCCCTTCATGGCACCGGACCAGGGTATCTATAAGACCGCCTTCTGCCGCACGAATCCCAGCGAGCGGTTTGGTCCCACAGAGTTGGTCTCCTCCTGGTCCTTTCAACTAAACAATGTCGTTTGGCGGGACCCAGAGGAAGAGCCTTCTCTGTAGCAGCTCCGACCCTCTGGAATCAGCTCCTTCCAGAGATTAGAACTGCCCCCACCCTCCTTGCCTTTCGTAAACTCCTTAAAACCCACCTCTGTCGTCAAGCGTGGGGGAACTGAAACATCTCCCCCACCTATATAGTTTTCTGTGCATGATATGACTGTATGTGTGTTTTTTATATATTGGGGTTTCTTGTTTTTTAGACTTTTTAAATGTATTATTGTTATTTTAGAGTATAACTATTAGATTTTTCATTATATATTGTTTTTATCATTGCTGTAAGCCACCCCGAGTCTACGGAGAGGGGCGGCATACAAATCTAATTATTAATAATAATAATAATAATAATAATAATAATAATAATAATAATAACAACAACAACAACAACATCCATTTCCAAGCCTGCTTAGGAGAAGACCAACTTCTCCTAAGAAGATGTTTGGAGATGTTTTCCTGTGCTCTACTACATCATCAAAGTCTCCTATCTCAAAAATAACAGAATAACAGACCTGGAAAGGACCTTGGAAGAGCCAAGCTATAGTTCATTTACATTTCTAAACATTGCTCTCAACGTTACAAGGAATTTGGAAATTAAAATTGAAGCCATTTTAAAAACAGCAACAGTTGTCTATTAACCATTCACCAGAGGCCAGGGCATGAAATGCACGTTGGAGAAATTCCTGGAATGCTATTTTATTGTTACAGGACATAATAACAAAACCTTGAAAATTCAATTTCCTGTCCATGTTCCTGTCCCTGTCTGTTGATATTAAACAAAATCAAGACTAAAGAGGATTTGACTAATGTGCAATCATTGAGAACATACAAGCTTGAACCTCTCAGAAAGAAGAGCTATGGCTTCTTTGGTATCAACTCAAATTTATTTTGGGACAACATAAATGTTAGAGCTTCCCCAATATAATGTTACACTAATTTTGAGAATCTGTTACTTTGTTATTTAGAACAACCAAAAGGAACAGTCTCAAAAACATATAGATATACTTCAGATAAATATGTCTGGAAGTTGAGTCTTGGCAATTGGACTTCTTTTCTCATCATATCACTATATCCAAGGACAAATGGCTACCACATACTCTTATCATTTAATTTCCCCCCTCCTCAATTATTCTATTGTTTTGTCCACCTGTCCCAGCAATATTTAATCCCTAGTATATCTGAGAAAGAAGGAAGACGATGATTCCTCCCCACAAAATGTAATATTGAATTATAGGCAGTCTCTAGAAAATTGCTTTAAACTTAAAAAGTTTTCAAGAACCAGTGCCTTGCAGAAAAAATTGACTTGCATTTTTTTCCCTGACCAATTCTATCTTAGCTTGATGAAATTTAAATTTTCAGTATTTATTCCAAAGAACAAGAGAACACAGTTGTACTGGGTGTTATGGAAAGTCCCCATGATTTTCACTCTCTTTATGTAAATACACACTTAGCTGCCAAACTTGAGCATTGAAGAAAAGAAATTTAACTAGCAATTCCAATGAAGCAACCAAAAGTAAAGAATCTGAAAAGAGGGTGGATTGTTTTTAAAAACCATCTGTTTTGTTTTTCTTCCCAAGTACTTGTGGCCTTTGCAGAAGCTTTACTGTGTTGGAAATTCACCAGCTTTACAGCAGCCTGAAATAATTCCTGGTTGCTATGGAGATGCTGTTCTTTCATTATGAATCTTTCTTGAAGGTGGAGGGCATTGGCAAGATTAAATATAACTGTCTTTCTTTCTGAAGTGGTAGAGAACAGGGTCCAGAGCTTCAAGAACACTTTACCTGAAGAAAATTTATTACTATTATTATTATTATTATTATTATTATTATTATTATTATTATTATTATTATTATTATTATTATGTCAGTACAACACAGCAAACGAGATCACTATGCTGGATTTTGTATTTCATCACCAGTCGGGCGCTTCCCAAGCACCTAGAACTGCGTGATGTAGCGGTGAATTATGTTTGCCGATCCCAGTAAAGCGGCCTTTTGCAATTGACAGATGGAGATTTTGTCAATTCCAATGGTTTTCAAATGTCCGCTGAGATCCTTTGGTACTGCGCCCAGCATGCCAAGTACCACTGGGACCACTTTCATGGGCTTATGCCAGAGTCGTTGCAGCTCGATTTTTAGATCTTCGTATTTCACTAATTTCTCTAGCTGCTTCTCCTCAATTCTACTGTCTCCTGGGATTGCGATGTCGATGATCGATACTTTCTTTTTCTCCACAATCACAATGTCTGGTGTGTTATGCTTCAGAATTCGGTCAGTCTGAAGTCGGAAGTCCCACAGTAGTTTTGCTTGCTCGTTTTCGACCACTTTTTCAGGCTTATGATCCCACCAGTTCTTTGCCACTGGTAAATGGTAGTTCTGGCACAAGTTCCAGTGGAACTTGTTGTTGTTGTTGTTGTTGTTGTTGTTGTTGTTGTTGTTGTTATTGTTGTTGTTGTTGCCATTGTTGTTGTTGTTATTATTATTGTTGTTGTTGTTGTTATTGTTGTTGTTGTTATTATTATTATTATTATTATTATTATTATTATTATCCATTTTCATTTGAGGAACCTAAACATGAAATAAAGTTCCCATGGAAAGAAAGACATGTTTTCTTTCAAAAAAAAATTACCTGGAAATTCACATTTTCCTATAAGCAAACTCTACCTATAAAGAAGATGGCATTGGTTTCTGAACCATGACAGAAATGTGGTTTATTTGGAAAAAGGAGGGTTATGCAAGGAAAGGGGGAACTTTCTTCCCAGGAGGTTGAGCTTGTTCTTACACAGGAAAGGCCAAATGACGTTCACTAAAGCTTTGATAACTGGATTAGCTCATATTTTAGATATCTTAGTAAAATTCATTCTGAAGGCCAGTGTTGTTAAATAAATAGAAACATAGAAACATAGAAGACTGACGGCAGAAAAAGTCCATCTAGTCTGTCCTTATACTATTTCCTGTATTTTATCTTACAATGGATATATGTTTATCCCAGGCATGTTTAAATTCAGTTACTGTGGATTTACCAACCACGTCTGCTGGAAGTTTGTTCCAAGGATCTACTACTCTTTCAGTAAAATAATATTTTCTCATGTTGCCTTTGATCATTCCCCCAACTAACTTCAGATTGTATCCTCTTGTTCTTGTGTTCACTTTCCTATAAAAACCCTTTAACATATTTAAATGTTTCGATCATGTCCCCCCCTTTCCTTCTGTCCTCCAGACTATACAGATTGAGTTCATTAAGTCTTTCCTGATACGTTTTATGCTTAAGACCTTCCACCATTCTTGTAGCCCGTCTTTGGACCCATTCAATTTTGTCCATATCTTTTTGTAGGTGAGGTCTCCAGAACTGAACACAGTATTCCAAATGTGGTCTCACCAGCGCTCTATATAAGGGGATCACAATCTCCCTCTTCCTGCTTGTTATACCTCTAGCTAAGCTAAATAATTCTAACTTCGATAAAGTTAGTAAAACATACATTTGGGGGAAAAGAGATGTCTGTTCCAAAAATTACCATCATATCCCCTACATCATGTGTGTCAAACTCATGTAGTCACAGCAGCATCTCATGATGTATTGGAACTTTTTTCTCCTTCGCTAAACTAGGCATGATGCATTCCCATATATGCCCATGTTACTCCAACACTCCGCAGTCTGCATTGGTTGCCGATCAGTTTCCAGTCACAATTCAAAGTGTTGGCCATGATCTATAAAGCCCTTCATGGCACCGGACCAGGATATCTGCGAAACTGCCTTCTGCCACACGAATCCCAGCGGCCGGTTAGGTCCCACAGAGTTGGTCTTCTCCGGGTCCCGTCAACTAAACAATGTCGTCTGGCAGGACTCAGGGGAAGAGCCTTCTCTGTGGTGGCTCTGACCCTCTGGAATCAGCTCCCTCCAGAGATTAGGACTGCCCCCACCCTCCTTGCCTTTCGTAAACTCCAAAAAACCCACCTCTGTCATCAAGCCTGGGGGAACTGACACATCTCCCCTGCCTATGTAGTTTTGTGCATGATATGAGTGTATGTATGCTTTTTATATATTGGGGTTTCTTGCTTTTAGACCTTCTAAATGTAATACTGTTATTTTAGACTCTAATTATTAGATTTGTCATTATGTATTGTTTTTATCACTGTTGTGATATATTATTATAAATAATAATAATAATAATAAAAATTTGGCCCATTGGTTAAGAGCGACGTACCCCAAGGCAGCATACTTGTACCATACTTGTACTCTTCATACTCTATATAAATGATTTTTGTGATCACATTACAAGCAACTGCGTTCTCTTCACCGATGATGTAAAACTTTTCAACACCACCGATAACACAGCTACTCTCCGGAAAGACCTTGACTTTGTGTCCAAATGGTCAAACATCTGGCAACTCCAAATGCTCTGTCCTACACATTGGCAAGAAGAATCAGAACACCTTTAGTAACTTTAGTACTTTAGTAACCAAGTAGTTGATGCATGGAACTCGCTATCTGATTCTGAAGTATCATCACCTAAGCCCCAAAACTTTACCCTTAGACTATCTACTGTTGACCTCTCCCGATTCCTAAGAGGTCAGTAAGGGGTGTGCATAAGTGCACCAGCGTGCCTTCTGTCCCTGTCCTAATGTTTCTTTTTTACTAGTATCATGTATATGAATATTATTATATCTTTGTATACCGCCAATATGTATTTGACAAACAAACAAATAAATAAAAATAAATAAATAAATTGGACGGTACTTTGACAGCCCTGCCCTACATTAAGCTGTTGCTTTTCTGAGCAATGGAAAATGATGTCCCATTGTCAGAGTTGAGTAAGTTTCTATGGTGCAACTTCATCTGGATTCCCAAGAGGGAGGGGTTACTTTCCAGAGGACAAAGAGACAGAGAAGTTTAGCTGGTTTGGTCAGCAGGAAGAGGGTTAAAATGGCTCCTCCTTAGCAGTACACAGAGCTATAGTTCTGTACATAGTTGCTTTAGTCTGGCATGATTCTATCTATAGGTGAAGATCAATGAAGAAAACTACTTAGAAATAAGTCTTCGTGTCATTTTTTATTCTTGGGGCTTGACAATTTCATTTATTTCACCTGTCATCCTTTTCTATATGGAAGGGTTACTCTCTATCAGGAAAAAAAATGTCTTGAGATGATCTGTGTTACTATTGACTGATAATCTCCTAAAAAAAATATGTTGCAAGGGACAAGCTAAGACAGTTTCCTGAAAAATAGATGGAAAAAGACAATGCCAAACGATGCAGCCTTCAAACAAGCTCTATAGGCATGTAATTGAGCTGAAGAATGTAACTAGAAAGGCCTTGCTCTGTCTTAGGAACTGCAGGATTTACACATTTTTAAAAAAAGAATGAAGGCATTAGAATGAATGCATTGTCAGGAAAGAGGATTGAGCTGGATAAAATTAGCATGTGCTAATTTATATCAAGAGAGCCAGAGTGGTGATATGATTAAGGCATCAAGGTAGAAACCAACAGACCATGTATTTTAATCCTGACTTAGTCACAAAGCCAGTTGGGTGATCCAATGACAGTCATTCTCTTTTACATCTAAGAGGAAGACAATGCCAAACCACTTTTGAAATCTTGCTAAACAGTCTGCATGGACTCATCAGATATTAACACTGGCTTGAAGGCACATAGATAGATAGATAGATAGATAGATAGATAGATAGATGGATGGATGGATGGATGGATGGATGGATGGATGGATGGATGGATGGATGGATGGATGGATGGATGGATGGATGGATGGACGGACAGAGAGACAGATGACACATATTTAGAAATAATAGTATATAATTAAAATGCACCCTACAATTACTGTAGGAAAGATCAAGTGGTTTGTGATGTTTATTCATTCTGCTTCCATGTGGTCATTACTGATGGTCTGCTTCAGTAACACCAGTAGTAGTGACCTTTAACAGTGCAGAAATGATACTAGTACCAAATTCTATATTTTAAAAACTGAAAATGTGCTGCACCTATTGGATGTTGATTACTAGTTGGTTTCAATGGATGATCAGTATTAGCCTTTAAGATCAGCAAGAGTAATATACTGTATAACAATTAACTTTTATGTAAACTAAATGGTGGTTTATGAATTAATGTAATTAATTATCAATTATTGGTGGTTAATGAATTAATGTAATTAATGCATATAAATCCAATAAATAATAAACCACTATAGGTTATTCAAACTCTGATAGGTTCCATTCCACATGGCATCTTCATATAATGTATCCATATCAGGAAGTGTTGCCCAAGCTACATATTCCCATGGTATGGATGTGAAAGCTCTTAACATCACATTTCTATTGATAGGTAGAAAGGCAGAGTACACACAGATGCAAGAAATGAAAATACATTCATGAACAGATCATGTTGTTCAGTAAATACTGCCACAGACTGCTTCCATATCACAGAGTATTAAATAGATACTAATGAGGAAATAGTGCTTTAATGTTTTCAGGGACTGAAGGAAATTTGGAAATCATCTATAAGTAGAATTTGACTTTATGGAATTTTGAAAACACAGAAACATTTGCAAATTTTATTGCCACACTCAGAGTGCTTAATTAGTCCCTATGTTTATCCTACTAGGGAAAGAACTAGTTTGAATATTTAGAATTGGCCCTTACTATAATGTATATTCTTCTTCTAATATAGCAATAGCTTTAGACTTATATACTGCTTCACAGTGCTTTGCAAACCTCTCTAAGTGGTTTATACAGTCAGCCTATTGCCCCCAACAATCTGGGGCAATGGCTCATGTGTCAGCAGATATAGCTCCATGTGCCACCTATGGCATGTGTGTCAAAGGTTCACCATTATGGATTTATTAAGATATAATATTTTTTTTAAAAAAAATCAAATGTGTAAAATGTTCTTTGAATGAAGCCATTCAAAAACAGAATAGCAAGAGGAACAAATTCTGGTTAACTCTCACATGTTTTGGAAATATAAAAGAGCAATTCCATGTATGCTTACCTTGCTGAATGTCTACCTGGAGCAGACTACTAAACATTAAATTTGGGGGAAAAAACCTAAACAAATAAAGACCTTGGTATACTAATAACAAAAGATTTAAGTGCCAAAGCCCACTGCAACAACATAGCCAAGAAGGCTTCAAGAGTTGTAAACCTAATCCTACGTAGCTTCTGCTCTGGCAATCTCACACTACTCACAAGAGCCTACAAAACTTTCGCCAGACTCATCCTCGAATACAGCTCATCTGTTTGGAACCCATATCGCATCTCAGACATTAACACCCTTGAAAATGTCCAAAGATACTTCACCAGAAGAGCCCTTCACTCCTCCACTCGAAATAGAATACCCTACGAGACTAGACTTTCAATCCTGGGCCTAGAAAGTTTAGAACTAAGACGCTTTAAACAAGATCTACGTATTGCCCACAAGATCATATGCTGCAATATCCTGCCTGTCGGCGACTACTTCAACCTCAACCACAACAACACAAGTTCACTAGAGTGCCTTCCGTCCCCTGTCCTACTGCTCTCCTATATCTCCTATACCTTTCTTCTATTCCTATATCTCTTCTTCTATTCTTTCATTGATATGTTCTATTACTATACCTTCTTTTCTATTATTTCTTAGATATATTTTACTATGAGTATCTCCTCTATAACCTTCATCATGTATTTTACTATGTGTATATAGATATATACCCACTAAAACCCTTATTGTGTATTGGACAAAATAAATAAATAAATAAATAAATAAATAAATAAATAAATAAATAAATAAATAAATAAATAAATAAATAAATAAATAAATAAATAAATAAATAAATAAATAAATAAATAAAATATACATAGGTCTGCAGACTAAGAATTTTTTCATATCAGAAATCCAGGTTTCAAAACTGAGAAAATGATGGAAAGACATGCTTGAAGTTGGAGGTAGCTGTAGCATTTTAGAAAAGAATCTTTAGCCCCTGCAAAAGAAAATTATTAATAATCTACTAACAGAACATTCCTTCCCTCTCCCCCCAAAATAAGACTGACCATCTTCTTATAAAAGAAAGATGCCCAGCAAAATTCTCAGTCTTTTCAGTCAGATGCAAATCCTATATTCTCCCGATAATTCATCCATCATTCCCTACCAATTGGTTTTGCTGTCTAGTAATTAAGTGGTTTGTAGGTCAACACAGCTGGAAGGCACCGATTAGCACAAGCTACTGATAATTGCTTTTATAATTAAGAATCATTAACAATTTTAGCATAACATTCAAAAATACCTCCCTTTGTCTGACTTAATCCATTATATCTAGTCCTGTTCTCTTGGGCAGTGGAGAAAAACGAACATACACACTCTTTCAGGAAATTCAACCCATGCCCTATTCTTCTACCTTACCTATGTCTTGCCCAAAATTAGGCACAAACTCCAAGGATATATGTAAAACCATTAAGCTACTTGAAACCCATGACTCTAGTAATCTGACCTATGGTTGATACACTTCATACAGAAGTGAGCAGAAGTCCTTTACTTCTCTTATATGGGTTCTGGATTAGTGATGTGCTACCACTGAATAATAATAACAACAGAATTGGAAGGTACCTTGGAGGTCTTCTAGTTCAACCCCCTGCTTGGACACTACTTCAGACAAATGGTTATCCAACTTCTTTAAAAGTTCCAGTTTTGGAACATTCACAACTTCTGGAGGCAAGCCTTTCCACTGATCAATTGTGCTAACTTCAAGAATTTTCTCCTTAGTTCTAAATTGCTTCTCTCTTTGATTAGTTTCCACCCATTGCTTCTTGTCCTACCCTCAGGTGCTTTGGAGAATAGTTTGTAGGAAAAGGTATAAAACCTAGGGATTTGGATAAAGGGGTGAGTAATAATAAAAATTGTATTCTAATAAAATGTAGGAATGTCACTCCCTAGTGAATGAAAGTGAGAAATTTCATAGTAGGGAACAGATTTTTCTGCCTAAGGTACTAAGCAAGATAATTATATGATACTGCACAGAAGAATGTAGTAAGACTCCAAGTTGCCAAATTCTCTATTTTAAATAACAATGGCAATCCCCCGCTTTTTTTTTTTTACCATTTTATCAATGCCATTTTGGAGCATATACTTCCTATTGCAAAGATTACAATTGGAAGCCCAGAAACCAAAGAAGCTTTCCATCCATCCATCCATCCATCCATCCATCCATCCATCCATCCATCCATTTATATAGCTATCCATCTCATATACATGATTGTTGATGCATATGGTACCTGGAAAACTGCAAAAATTATAGGAATATAGGAAATATGTTATTCCACTCCCTATGTATATCAAGATCATGCTACTTTTTATTAAAGCATATACTGTGCTACAGTTTCTTTGAATCTAGCTTAGTATGGTGTATCTGTTGTGGCCTGTCCACATCCTGCACAGCTGATCACAGATTCTGAGGATTGAGAGACAGGTGTGAGTTGGTATCCTAGGCCAGTATACTTGTCACCCAAGTCTGATAGCGAGGAGATAGGAGAGGATGTGGGGTCAGAGGCTGAAAGCCAACCAAGGTCTTTTGCACTTCCAGAGGTGCCCATGAGTTACTCAGGAGAAGAGGAAGAGCTCCTTCTTGACACAAGAGTACGCAGGAGTGTCAGAAGGCATGAGCGGCTGAGCAGGAGGAGGTCTCTGCGTGAATAGATCTCTAGAACACTTGGCCACACCTTGTGGCTATATAAGTGTGAGCCTTGTGACAGCAATTACAGAAGTCAACTTTCAACTGTGAGAGATGGCTGAATCAAATCTGATTTTTGGACTGTTTATGTGAATTTCAAATTAAGAAAAGGAAATCTTGATTCCTGGGCTTCCTGCCAATTCAGAGTGAGTCATTGTTAATTAGAGACATGATCAATAAGAACTATTTGGGAGTTGGCTTTTTGCCTGAGACTTTAATGAACCGCTGAGATAGCAATGGACTGATTTCTTGCTTTTGCTGATATCTTTTATACAGTTAATAGCAATAGCAATAGCTTTTAGACTTATATACTAGTTCACAGTACTTTATTTATTTATTTATTTATTTATTTATTTATTTATTTATTTGTTTATTTGTTTGTTTGTTTGTTTGTTTGTGTTTTATTTATTGGATTTGTATGCCGCCCCTCTCTGCAGACTCGGGGAGGCTAACAACAATGATAAAAACAGCATATAGCAATCCAATTAATAAAACAACTAAAAACTCTTATAATAAAACCAAACATACACACAAACATACCATGCATAATTTGTAATGGCCTGGGGGAAGGAATATCATAACTCCCCCATGGCTGGCGGCATAAATGAGTCTTGAGTAGTTTATGAAAGACAGGGAGGGTGGGAGCAGTTCTAATCTCTGGGGAGAGTTGGTTCCAGAGGGCCAGGGCCGCCACAGAGAAGGCTCTTTCCCTGGGGCCCGCCAAACGACATTGTTTAGTCGATGGGACCTGGAGAAGGCCAACTCTGTGGGACCGTATCGGTCACTGGGATTCGTGCGGTAGCAGGCGGTTCCGGAGGTAATCTGGTCCCATGCCATGTAGGGCTTTACAGGGTTTATAGCCCTCTCTAAGTGGTTTACAGAAAGTAACCATATTGCCCCCAACAATCTGGGTCCTCATTTTACTGACCTTGGAAGGATGGAAAACTGAGTCAACCTTGAGCCTACTGAGATTCAATCTGCCAAACTGCTGGCAGGCAGTGGTCAGAAGAAGTAGCTTGCAGTATTGCACTCTAACCACTGCACTACCAAGGTTCTAAACCTTCTGCTGCTAAACTATTAGAAATTTCAGGCTTAAATCTTGTAAAATCTCTGTGTGTGGACCTATTTCTTGGGGGGGCTCATCGCTTGGACAGAACAATATCAACATAACCGGTTGTAACTTCTTTAACAAATCCCAGTTAAATAAGTCATGGAATAAAACAATGTTTGAAGTTGGCCTGTATATCTAAGCTGTATTGCAGGGACATCATGAAGCTTACACGGAGATGAACATGGGTTAAGCTATTCACCAAAAAGCAAAAAGTCAATGTAATTAATTCATTTCCATGAATAATAGACCAGACTGCTGACTAAAATAGCATTATCTCTTAAGACAGACTACAGCTAAAGGAAAACTTTCACTACGTTTAAATGGCTGACCTTGTCAATCATCCTCTCCTACAGCCGATTCATTCTCTTGTATGTGCCAGAAATGCATGATCCAGAAGGACTGGATCAATCATCTCTCAGACATTTTTGAGTTATCCAAGCTATGAAGGATGCTGTCACTTCCTTTCTTGTTTCTGGGATTCAGGAGTTTCTGCCAGAAAGTAAAAAAAGTAATAATTTGTGCTAACCAAATTAGGTGGGTGAAACTGCTGCAGACAGAAAGGAGTTATCCCTCCTCCTTTTTTGTCCCTTTTAAGTTTTGCTAGAGGGTGACAGGTGATGAAAGGACAAGGGATACAGTCTTTGGCTGAGACAGAAGGGAAAATCTATTTCAATAGTATGACTGAGCTGGGAAGGCTATTTTTCTCCCCCAAAATAGCACCGGTCGACTTACTGGCCGGCAGCGTTTGCCGAAGGGGCCGGGCAGACACCGGACTCCTCCATGGCGGCCGCCATCTTGTTTTCGGCCGAAATCTCGCGAGACGAGATTTCGGCCGAAAATCAGGCCTACGTGGCCTGACGTTGCTGCCGGTCCAGGGCGGGGCTTGCTGGCCCTATTTAAGGGCATGCAGGCCCTGGGCCAAGCCTTTTCGCTGGGACCGGCAGTTGGAGCAGACACCTGCCCGCCCTCCCTATTTTGCAGTGTGCTACTCTTGGGTCGCCCCTAGGGGGGCCGAATGGGAATTTTTTGCGGCTTCGCCCATTAGGCATGGCCGTTTTTTCACCCATTCCACACTGGGGAGATGGATGTGCGGTTAGGGGGTGCTTGCATTTAATAGGTTGATTGGCTTACCTTTGGTCTTTTGGGTAGGCAGGTTAGGGGCGGAAATCTGGGTGGTGGTTAGCAACTGCGCATTCTCCCTTGGGCATCTTTGGGGATGATTGACAGGTTCTCTCCAAGCTCATGGTGGGGTGCTACCTGAGCAGTTGGGGGGAACCTGTCTTTGGGTCCCGCACATTGAAGTCCCCGGGTAGGGGTGCGCCGGCGGGACCCCCCTCATGCGAGTGCATGGCAGGGTCTCAGGTGAGGGAGAGGTCCCTCACCTGGACTAGCATCGAGCTACGCCCATAGTTGCCCAGGAATGTTGATTGCTACGTCATTTCCGCCCCGGAAGTATTTGTTTGACCCTGCAGGTCCACTGTTTGGGTCATAGTTAAGCATGTTGATTTTATGCTAATTTATGCTAATTTATGCTAATTTAATTAAATAAATTATGCAAATTGTTATTAATAAAAATGACCCAAGTTTAAATCCAGCTCTTGTGTCCGTGTCGTTACTCCGTCTCTTCGGCAAACCTTTGGCTTTTCAGGGATCAAAGTTAACACCTCAGCATTATTGACTCAATGACTTGATTTATTAGGAGCTTAATATATTGCATTAACCCCATAAGAGATTTAACCTAGCCTATTATCACCAGGGTCTTTATCATCTGAATGCATCGTGATTATGTTCCCATAAGGAGGCTTAATGAGGCATTTGAACAGTGCAGGAAAACCACTTGTATTATACATTGCTAAGTTTGCTTAGTGTTGAAAATTATGTGTATGCAGCAGTGGGCTATTAGCCTGAATGCTAAATTGCACTTGCCACTGTGGCTCCTAAGGGCTTACAGGGCCAGCGCAATTTTGCTTCTTCACCTGTGGAGGTCGCAAAATCGCACACAAAACCGCAGGTGCGCCCGTGTTTTGGTGAGGGTTTTTTTTGCTTCTGTGCATGCTGAAACATGGGTGCATCTGTGACTCCATGCACGGTTTTGCTACCTCCACAGGTGCAGAAGAAAAATCGCACTGGCCCCGCAAGTACTTACGAGCCGCGGCAGCAAGCACAATTTAGCATTCTGGCTAGTAGCCCACCTCTCTCTCTCTCTCTCTCTTTCTCTCTCTCTCTCTCTCTCTTTCTCTCTCTCTCTCTCTCTCTCAAGGGCAACATGAGAAAATATTATTTTACTGAAAGAGTAGTAGATCCTTGGAACAAACTTCCAGCAGACGTGGTCGGTAAATCCACAGTAACCGAATTTAAACATGCCTGGGATAAACATATATCCATCCTAAGATAAAATACAGGAAATAGTATAAGGGCAGACTAGATGGACCATGAGGTCTTTTTCTGCCGTCAGTCTTCTATGTTTCTATGTTTCTCTCTCTTTCTCTCTCTCGCTCGCTCTCTGTTGTATGTTCTCCAAACCCACCCTGTGTAATTGATTAATTTATAATCAATTAATTGTAATTGATTAACTTTCAATCCTGGGTCTAGAAAGCCTAGAACTAAGATGCCTTAAACAAGATCTAAGTATTGCCCACAAGATCATATGCTGCAACATCCTGCCTGTCGGTGACTACTTCAGCTTCAACCACAACAACACAAGAGCACACAACAGATTTAAACTTAATATTAACCGCTGCAAACCTGACTGTAAAAAATATGACTTCAATAACTGAGTTGTCAAAGCGTGGAACTCATTACCGGACTCCATAGTGTCATCCCCAAACCCCCAACACTTTACCCTTAGATTATCTACGATTGACCTATCCAGATTTCTAAGAGGTTAGTAAGGGGTGAGTACAATTGCACTAGAGTGCCTTCCGTCCCCTGTCCTATTGCTCTCCTATATCTCCTATACCTTTCTTCTATTCCTATATCTCTTCTTCTATTCTTTCATTGGTATGTTCTATTACTACATCTTCTTTTCTATTTTACTATGAGTATCTCCTCTATAATCTTCATCATGTATTTTACTATGTACCCACTAAAACTCTCACTGTGTATTGGACAAAATAAATTAAAAAAAAAATAGATTGTATGAATCCAGAAAATTTAGTAGTTAGACTAACTACGTTGTATGGATCCAACCTAGTAAAGAGTCCTATGTTTAAGTGTGCTACTTTGTTATGTGCCTTCATGCTCTGCAATAAAATGGATTTACTGACTTAGCCATAAAAGCTATTGACCTCAATTTCAGGAATGACTTCATTAAGAGTGGACATCAAAATTTTCTCACCTTAAGAGTCCCAAAGTAATCTTTTTTTATTGCAGAATGTAGCCTTTTAACAAGAAAGCCTTAAATGTCACTATCTTGACAGATCATAGATATCCTTTAAAAAAATTCTTGTTCTATAAACTGGATACAAAGAATTTTGGGAGTGTCAGGAAAACAGTTCCAAAGTAGCAAGACACATTGTCACCATGGGCATATGCAGTGTACAGGCAAATAACAAGACGTGCAGAGAAACATCAGGACTTTAATCACCAGACAGGACATAATGGTAGGATTTATGTGATGACATCATAGTCCATGTATTGTCATTTTGACACTAAGTGGCTTGCCCTTTCGATGTTAATAGGAGTTCTTTGATTAGGCTGTTGTTTAATGTTTACTTTTTTTTTTTTGAATTGGTGGTTCCTTGATTGGGGCATTGCTTAATGCTTGATTGTTGGTCTGGTATTAATTTTGAAATAGATTAACACCAGACCAGCAATAAAGCAGTGAAAAATACCCCAATCAAAGAACATATATATATGTATATATAGAGCAAACCCCACCCTCTTCTGTTTTTGATCTAACCCAGGTCCAATAAGTTACTGATTAACAGCCTCCAAAATTTGTCAAACTTACACAAACGTAAGAATTAATTACATACTTATTTCATGTAGTAAACACATACAAGTAAACATACAAAACTCAATTAACTCAATGTAAACATAATTATAACACTCACAATTTAAAGAAAGATAGGCAAACCACATTACTTGATTTAATCAAAACCTTTGGTAGGGTCAATGTCTACAATACCCTAGAATCAGTACGTACCCCTTTCCACACCCAGGACAAGCTCCCCTATAAAACAATCTCTTTGTACTCTATTTTCTTTGCAGCTGTCCCCATAATCAAACCTCTTTGCTTTTGGGATTAAACAATTCTCCTTTCTTCACAGCTGTCTGGATTTCATTTTTATTTACTTTTGTGCATGACTCAGTTTGTGCTGGAACTCCAAATTAATCTTCTGACCAAAGATTTGTCAAAATTTTTCACAAGGTTGAACTGGCCCTACCTGTAATTTAGGGCCCAAGTATCAGAGAGATCACCTTTTTTTGTCAGTTGAAAACAAGATGGCAATGAATGAAATTCGGCTTCTGCATATCCACAGAAGAAAAGAAAACCAAATAAAATCCCCCACCCCAAAATTCAATTTTTTTATTAAAAAAAGATGGATGCTTCCACGGACCGGCACAAGCCAATTCGGTTGCCATGACATTATCATGACATCACCAGCGGGTTGTTGCCAGTTCAGGCAAACCAGTCCAAACCAAAAAGAACTCACCTCTGCTTCAACCTTCATTCATTCTGCCTTTAGAAATCTGAAGAACAACTCTGGTTGGACAGACTGTTAAATATCACTGATTTAGTCTTGCTTTTACAATCTCCCTTATCTTCCATTGATTCAGATGATGACGTTTTGGACCCACGCAAGCCAGAATTATGCGTGGAAGAGACCAAGTAAGAACATATTACAGGAAATAAGTGAGGCCACCTCTGTTTGGGTGGGGCTCCAGTAATTAGGGCTGCTGCTATAAATAGCAGCATGTGGGTTTGGCTGTTGTGGAAGAGTATCTGATCGGAGTTCGTCAGGAATCCTGTGTTTTCTGGACTTTGTTGCTTTTTCACGCCTTTGAAAACAAAGCAGAGCAACGTGTGTGTGTGTGTCTCACTTCGTTGGAACAAGAAGGGGTGTGAAGTTTCTTCACAGTTGCTAGCTAAGTACTTAATGACTGCTTAAGGGAAATTGTACAGACTACCCTTGTTGTTTTGGGACGAGTGCTCTTTGCAATACAAAAAGAGTGCTTAGTTTATTTTGAATTTTGTGATAAAGAACATTATTTTGAATTTTCAAAAGTGTGTGTGTCTGAAATTTGTACCCTTGAATTTTCAGGAGGCTCCTATCAGAGACCCCGGCAGAACAGAAACCAAATAAATTATTTGGTGAATGTGGGCTATAGCAGTGTTTCCCAACCTTGGCAACTTGAAGATATCTGAACTTGAACTCACACAATTCCCCAGTCAGCATTCGCTGGCTGTGGAATTCTGGGAGTTGAAGTCCAAATATCTTCAAGTTGCCAAGGTTGGGAAACACTGGGCTATAGGATGTTACAACAGTTAAACACAATCCTTTGCTTTTGCAATAGTCCTGTTATTATACACAGAACTGATATAATAGACTTCAGCATCCAAGCTTCAGCCTGGTTCTGGTAAACCAACTTATTTTCATGCCACAAGTTGTTCAAATTCAACACTGCCATGGCTGTATAGAATCTACATTAGTGAACACATTATTTTTCGAAATAATTTCTCATTGCTCTCTAGTGAATTAAGTATTGAATTTGCTGGAAGTAGCTCTAGCTGTGATTAAAATTGACTTGTGTCAAACAAAAGTAAAGTTCTCTATTCTTTCTGTAAAAGTATATATCAGTATAATAGTGAATGTTACATTTCAAAATATTGCTCGGTTCATGTTTCATATGATGAAGTGTTTAAAAAAAACACACCCTAATCTATGTCTTTCAGCTATTTTTGTCTTCTTTCCTGGAAGGCAACCATGTATCAGTCTACCTAACCAGAGTTGCTCTTCAGATTTCTAAAGGCAGAATGAATGAAGGTTGAAGCAGAGGTAAGTTCTTTCTGGTTTGGATTACCTCTCTATAAGGCACTGGTCAGACCAGATTATCCAGGGGACCGCCTTCTGCCGCACGAATCCCAGCGGCCAGTTAGGTCCCACAGAGTGGGTCTTCTCCGGGTCCCGTCAACTAAACAATGCCGCTTGGCGGGACCCAGGGGAAGAGCCTTCTCTGTGGTGGCCCCGGCCCTCTGGAACCAACTCCCCCCAGAGATTACAATGGCCCCCACCCTCCTTGCCTTTTGTAAGCTACTTAAAACCCACTTCTGCCGCCAGGGGGAATTAAGATTTCTTCTCCCCCTAGGCCGTCACAATTATATGCATGGTATGTTTGTATGTATGTTTGGTTTTGTATATTAAGGGGTTTTTAATTCGCTTTTAGTATTGGATTATTATTGTATACTGTTTATGATTGCTGTTAGCCGCCCCGAGTAATCGGAGAGGGGCGGCATATAAATCCAATAAAACTTGAAACTTGAAACTTGGATGGCAATGATGCCACTTCTCTTGACTTTCTTTGTATATACTAGGGATGACGAACCTATGGCATGTATGCCACAGTTGGCAGGCAGAACCATATCTGCTGGCATATGAGCCGTTGCCGTAGCTCAGCTACAGCATGCATGTGTGTGCCGGCCAGCTGATTTTTGGCTTGTGCAAAGTCTCTGAGAGGGTTGTTTTCAGCTTCCAGATGGCCTCCAAGGGCAGAGGAGGCAGTTTCATCCTCCCCAGGCATTGAATTATGGGTATGAACACTCATGCGTAATAGCGGACGCCCACATGCACTTTCGGCACCCAAGGAAAAAATGGTTTGCCATCACTGGTATATACCATCCTAATTTTTATTTATTTATTATTAGAGTTGAAATGGACCTTACAGGTCATCAAGTCCAACCCCTTGCTTAAGTCCAATCTTCTCTTGAAAATGTCCAAAGTTGGGGAGTTCACAACCTCCTCTGGCAGGCTGTTCCACTGATTGATCGCTCTGACCGTCAGGAAGTTCTTCCTTATTTCCAGGTTGAATCTCTCCTTGGTCAGCTTCCAACCGTTGTTCCTTGTCTGGCCCTCTGGTGCCCTGAAAAATAGTCTGACCCCCTCCTCTCCATGGCAACCCCTTAAGTACCTTTATACAGTTATCATGTCCCCCTTAGCCCTTCTTTTTACTAGACTATCCATGCCCAGTTCCAGCAACCTTTCCTCGTATGGCCTGGTCTCTAGTCCCTTTATCATTTTAGTTGCTCTTTCCGGACCCCTTTCCAGAGTCTCTATATCTCTTTTGAAGTGTGGTGACCAGAACTGGATGCAATACTCCAGGTGTGGTCTGACCAGGGCCTTATAGAGTGGTATTATTATCTCTCTGGTCTTGGAGTGTATCCCCCTGTTGATGCAGCTTAGGATTGTGTTGGCATTTTTAGCCGCTACTGCACATTGTTGGCCCATGTTTAGCTGGTTATCCACCAAGACTCCAAGATCCCTTTCACAGTCACTTATGGTGAGTGTGGTTTCGCCCAGTTTGTATGCATATTTTGGGGGGTTTTTTGCCTAGGTGCAGGATTTTACTTTTCTCTACATTGAACTTCATTTTATTTGTTTCGGCCCACTGTACAAGTCTGTCTAGATCTTTCTGTATCCTGAGCCCTCTGGGGTGTTGGCCCATCTGCAAATTTAATTAATTCCCCCTCTATTTCCTCATCTAGGTCGTTAATAAATATGTTAAAGAGTACTGGGCCTAGGACTGATCCCTGTGGTACCCTGCTGCCTACTTCTTTCCATGTGGACTTAGTCCCATTGAGGGCTACTCGCTGGGTGCGATTGGTCAGCCAGTTTTCCAGCCATCTTGTTGTGTTACTGTTGATCCCACTTTTCTTTACTTTGGAAAGTAAAGAGTGGTCCACCTTGTTGAATACTTTGCTAAAGTCTAGGTATATTATGTCCACTGCGTTTCTCTGGTCAATTGATTTGGTCACAGTCAATTGACCAGAATGAAATGAGGTTGGTTTGGCATGATTTGCTTCTGACGAATCCGTGTTGGCTGGTGGTTATTACATTGTTTGATTCAAGGTGGTGACAGATCTGTTTCTTGATTATCTTTTCTAATATTTTCCCAGGATAGACATTAGGCTGATAGGTCTGTAGTTTCCTGGGTCTGTTTTGTTGCCTTTTTTGTAAATAGAGACCACGTCAGCTTGTTTCCAATCATCTGGTAGGTCTCCTGTGATCCAGGATTTTAGAAAGATGTGGTACAGAGGTTCAGTGATGACATCAGCAAGCTCCTTTTGGACTCTGGGGCATAGTTCCCTCTAAGCTGAGCAGTGAGCAATCGCTCACTTAAAAGTCATCATCAACTCAGAGTTTTCCAAACCTGCCCAGAAGCCGAGAGGGAAAGAGTGAGAGGGAAGGAGAGAGAGAGGAAGAGAGGAAGAGAGAGAAACAGATAGAAAAAAGAGAGGAAGGAAAAGAGAAAGAAAAAGAATGGGAGTAAGGAAGAGAGAAAGAAAATCAAAATCTAGTTTGAAACTAGCTCAACTATTTAAGTGGCATTTTGATATTGATAGTTGCCCTATTATGAGCTCACCGTTATAGACACACTGTACAGTATTTTATTTTGAAATTCTCTGAGGCAAAACAGGGTGGGTTTTCTATTTGTTTTTTTGTTTGTTTGTTTGTTTGTTTGTTTGTTTGTTTGTTTACTTACTTACTTACTTACTTACTTACTTACTTACTTACTTAATTACTTATTTATTTATTTATTATTTCTGTGCCGCCCAGTCCCGAAGGGACTGCCGCTCAGACACTATACTTTTCCGCCCCCCCCCCAAAAAAAAAGTAGAGGGAACACTGCTCTGGGGTGCAGTCTACCTGGTCCTGGTGATTTGTACTCATTGAGTTCCAATAGGTGGTCTTTTACTCTATTTTTATTAAAGTAGTGTTTTGTTCCAGTTTTGATTTCTACAGCTGTGATACAAGCTCGTTGTTTTGTTGTTTATTTGTGTGTGAAAACAGATGCGAAAAAAGTGTTGAGCAGTTCTGCTTTCTCTTTATTTTCCATTACTTCTGTGCCATCTCCTCTTTTTAGTGGACCGACTGCTTCCTTGATTTTTTTTGGGGGGGGGGTGTTTATGTGTTCTTTAGCTTTTCTACAATAAAGCATATTGCAACTTTCATATCTTTGAAAAGCTTGCAGATTCTTGGCTACTTTGGCTAGGTCTTTGCCTGCACAGTTTCTGCCCATGGCTATAATATAAAGGAAAAATGGTTCCAACCTCTATTTTGTTTTACTATGGTGTCAATATGAATCTGTCTACTATATTTCACCATAAGTGACCACATTCACTCTGGATATATTCTTACTATTTCTTAAACCATTGAAAGATGTCAGAAACCCTTTTGTTAACCCAGATCCTACCCAATTGAAAGATTTAATGCAATTTTGTCTCAACCTAGTTGGGAAGAGCAGATAAATGCTCCTCATCCATAAGAACCTGGTACAGAATAACTAGTTTTGCTCTTTCATTGGCCAATAAAAAAATGAACAACCTAGTATTCTGTTTAGCAGCCTTATTAAATGCATTTGAAGGAGCAAAGGAAAGCATACAGGAATAATAATGAGAAAAAGAAAGAAATTCAGACCAAAAACCCCAGGAAAGTGGGAAAATAAATCAGGAAAATAAACTAGGCTTTTAACATTGGAAAAGTAGCTTATAGTTTATGCTTGGAAAGTTCAATAGTATGAGAAATGGCCTTGGGTCATTTCTGGAGCTTTATCAGGTTTACAAAGAACACCAATTTTGATCCTCAATGAAAATGTTTAATTATATGTAGGACTGTGCACATGAATACTTCCAGGGGTGGGAAAGTACCAGTAAGAAAAGAAAATCCGATTCCATTATTGTTTGCTAATAGCATACATGGTGTTGTATTTAATGGTCTAAAGCAGGCAATATTATAAAATATTATAAAAATATTATATAAATTTATTGGATTAGACTGTTACATGCAACCAAAGAGTTAACAGCAAGTGAATTGAACTGATTCAAAGGCTGCCAATGAGGTCCAATTCACCAAGCAGAATGCCACCCACAAACACCTATCCAGAGGAGTCCAAGGTCAGGGTAGGGTTTTCAGTAAGCCAGATTTATGGACAAACAGGAACTGAACAATAGGACCAACACTCTGACTACAACAGGTATTTTCAGCTACAGAATCTGTTCATTAAAAATTAATTTCTTGCACCATTGTCCATAAGGTAAAATGCAAATAATCGAATATTGACTATGTTCAAGTGGGGGAAAAAAAACTTGAATTTTTCATGGAATCCTATCAAATTTTTGTAGAACTATATAGTTTAAAACATCCTGATCTATAATACTAGGCAGCAGAAAAATCAATTCGTCGAATTATCACTACTATGATTTTTGAAGGGTGCCTGTGTTCTCTGAAGCAGAGATGGGTTCCTATCGGTTCGGACCAGTTTTATAGAACTGTCAATAACTTGGCAGCCTGGCTCACTGGAACTGGTAGCAACGCAGATCTGCTGTGCCCCTGAGTCATTTCTCTTGGCGGCACTATAGGCAGTGCCTGTTCTGCTTTGGGCCTGAATGGATCAGAACAAAGAACCACCCACTGCAAAAGGTTCAAGCCAGAACAAAATTGTATTTTAGAAATGAAAGTTACAAAGCATGGTCCTTCTTATAATTTCTGCTGGCAACGTTCAAAAGATAACGGAACTGGCCGAGGGCCTGGAACCCAATCTAATTAGAACATTCCACAGTGATTACATGCATTGACAAAACATACCCTATTAATCTTCAGAGCTTCTCAAACAGCTACAGTCACTGAGTTATGATCTTAAAGGGAAAACCAGTTTGCCAGCAAAGCATTTCTGGAACTCTGGTTCTAGCAATGCCAACATAATGACTCATTGTCACACCATGCCTCTTTCTCCCAGAAATCCTCCTTTTATACTGTCTGGGTGTGGTCACTGTTCCCCAGAGCTATAAATGACTAGATTTATACAGTCTCTGGAGGTTCCTCAGGATCCAGCTCTCCCTCACTCTCACTCCCTGATTCAGCTGGTAAGAACGTTGGCCAGCTGACAGGCCTCTTGGTACCAACCTCCTAAGAATCTGTCACTAACTGATCCGGTCGTGGACCACTCATAACAGCACCATTTTGTTTTAGTACTGTCCATGTGCAGCCCACCCCTGAATGGACCGGCAGTAGCAGAATCCAGAACCCACCCCTGCTCTGAAGCTTTTCATCTTCAAACCAGAATAGTCAGGTCATCCTTATTTTAGTAACAAAGGAGGAATGAATCATCCTCCCTTATGATACCTTGGTCTCTTCAGCCTTGAAAGACGGTGTTTAAGGGGTGACTTGATCGAAGTGTATAAAATCATGCATGGGATAGAAAAGTTGGATAGAGAAAAATTATTGTCTCTATCACACAATACTAGGACAAGGGGGCACTTCCTAAAGCTCATAGGTAAGAAAGCGAGGACAAATAAAGGGAAATATTTCTTCCCCCAGAGGGTCATTGGTTTATGGAATTCACTTCCAGAAGAGGTTGTGACAGCTGTCTGCCTTGATAGCTTCAAGGCAGATTAGATAGATTCATGGATGCCAAGTGTATCGGTGGTTATTGATACGGATGTCCATGTGCCACCTCTATGTTGGTTGAGGCAGGCAGGATTCCCTTGAGTATCATTTGTTGGGGGTCAGAGGAAAGGGAGGGTTTTGCCTTCTCTTTCTGCTCAAGATCCCCATGGACAATTGATGGGCCACTGTGTGACACAGAATGCTGGACTCGATGGGCTTTGGCTTGATTCAGCATGGCTCTTCTTATGTTCTTATCCTGTCAATCAAGATTTGCAGTTCCTATGCAGAGCTGCTTCATTCAGCATCCAGCAATCTCTTGCCCTTGTTCTCTCTTTAGATCTATAGGAGTGACATTCTTTTTAATAGAAAAACTGCAACAAAATTGAGCCAATTACGACATCATTACCAGAACCCGTAATTGCATGCACTACACAGATATCTGAAAAGCTTCCTTTATGTCTGTGACTGACAGCAAGACATCTGGTGGAATTTAGAGGCAAGAGGGTCTCTCCTCAAATGAATTTTCTAAAGTGGAGAACAAAATTGAACCATAGTGAAATAGTAGGCAATCATCTCCTTGAATGAATAGATTCACATCATTTGCAAAAGGTCTAAAAAAATGCACTATAAATATCTTCATCTGTCTTTTGGATTTGTTCTTGTTGCTTGGAAGTCAAAAGGGGTTTGGGTTTTTGTTTTGAAAAAGCAAACATTTCAATATAGCATAGTCTATACAGTAAGTGATGTCAAATCTTTCTCTGCACACTTCGCTTGATTTGTAAATTGCATTTTGTTCAAGTTTGCGAGTGAAAAACAATCAATTACATCAACTTAATACATTTTCTTTGAGCTTGCGGTTGAAAGCAGCGTTCAATTATCGCCTGTTTTAGTTGCATAGAAGGCCACATTAATTTTCTTTTCCTTTTTTTTCTAGTACTTTTTCTCAAACGAAACCAAGCAATCATGTTTCCAACCAACCAAAAATAATGGGGTGGGTTCCTTATTATTCATATTGTTCTTAGTTTTGTTTTGTTTTTTAAGAAAACCTTCTACAAACTTATTTTAACTAAAAAATTCTTGCAGAATCATTGGCGTTTGAAATAACTAATGGGAAAGTGAAAGGGAGTTCAGTGGTTGAATCTGCCCATTCTGAACTATGGTACAGTTCTGGCCTAATACAATTAGTAAATTCAACCAACATAATTTTTAAAAGCATTTTTTTTATTTCACTGTGATATGCAAATTCAGTCCCTAAATATTTCTTCAAGTGGAATCATTAAACAGTGAGAAATCTCGGCATTTTTAGCAATAAAAGAGCCAATTTTAGAGGAAAATTTATTTTTATTTTATTTATTTATTTTGTCCAATACACAATGAGGGTTTTAGTGGGTATATATCTATATACACATAGTAAAATACATGATGAAGGTTATACAGGAGATACTCATAGTAAAATATAACTAAGAAAGAATAGAAAAGAAGGTATAGTAATAGAACATATCAATGAAAGAATAGAAGAAGAGATATAGGAATAGAAGAAAGGTATAGGAGATATAGGAGAGCAATAGGACAGGGGACGGAAAGCACTCTAGTGCACTTGTACTCGCCCCTTACTGACCTCTTAGGAATCTGGATAGGTCAACTGTAGATAATCTAAGGGTAGGATAATATTGAAGAGTAGGATCTAGAAAGCAACCAAGTACTATATTACACATATTGATGAACACTCTGCTGTCTGACTGTGATAGGACTACCAGATCCGAACTACAAAGTTCAAAGACTAGAAGCCAGCAAAAGGTTGGTTTATTCTGTTTCTCCTAGTTGCTATCTAGTGATTGTTTGGATTATTACTGATGAAATCTAGTAGCCCCAACCTGAGGGAAAAGAAGATAGAATGAAATAAATATGTAAGAAAATTTAACAAAACACCCTAAAATATACTATAACATTTTGTTGGAGGTCTCACACATATATGTAGGTATTCTTCCACATGAAAGCAAACTTATATACTTAGTTTTTAGACAGTTTAAAGAGTTATTGTTTTTTTTAAGATTTGAAGTCTATTTCTCAGAACAATTGTTGGGCTTTCTATCCATAAAATCCAATATATAAACATTCTATTCAAAATCACCAACTTGATCCACCACATTTTGAAAACAGGATAGTTAATAGATGGAGAGAACACATTTTTTGTGATCTCAACTAAATTATGGGCCTTTTGACTTTTCTTTTCTCATAGTAGCTAGATTTCAGAAGGTAGCTTTAATTAATCTCCAGTCTCTTTCATGAGATATATTCCTGGATTAGAATGCATTTAATTATATCTGAAGAGTGTTAGTGAATAATTATTGTGCAATCCTATGCAAAATTAATCAGAAAAGCACTCAACAGTATTTGGAGACTTCATTACTATATATCATTCTTCCTCAACTTCACATACATTGAAATATCAATTTCCAGCATTCACAGCAGGATTTAACCTTCAGAGTGAACATTATTAAATTAGTTGCGGTTATTCATTAAACTGAGCTATTAGATATTACTATTTTGAATACATTTTATATTGAATGTATTTTAATTCTTGTTTCAATTTTCCCAAAACCTTTTAAATTATTTGTGGTGGACTTCTTTGCATGCCATGATATTTAAAAACTAGGAATACCAATTTAAATTAGTAGCTAACAATAAAATCCAAGAATATTCATTGTCACTTCCATGAAAATCCAAAAGTTCTCAGATCTTACTCTTCATTTGCTCCTAAATATAGCAACACCAATACTGAAAGATAACATTTTCACATTTTTAAAAAATATATGGAAATAACTTGGAAGAAATCCACTTTAAAGTATGTGATATCAAAAGGTATGGGTTGGGTTGAAGTATGCCTTCTTAATAGATAAATCCCAAAAATAGTAATGAAAAAACTAGGCAATACAATAATCTTCTTGATGTCTTCATGACAATTATTCAGCAAGTACTTGGCACTGTTACATTATAAAGTGACCTTTCCAATAATTCATCATCATACTGCATAAAAAGTTCAATTGCATTAATTCTCTCAATAGCAATTCTTTCTACCGAAAGAGTTTTGAAATACTTGCTGAATTAATGTCCCAAATAATCTTACCTCATTGTCACTCATAGATCATGATAGTAGCTCTAGATGCACCTCACTGCATTAATTATAGAGGACATATTATTCTTCATTTTTGGCTTCATTCTATATCTCTGGATGGATCATCTTTCTCATAACACTAATAAGGTGAATAACCATAAATGTTATAAGTTGCTTTTGTTTCTTTCTTAATAAATCTTTTAAAAACATTTTTGTTGCTATTGCTTTTATTTCTTGTTTTTTATTTCTTGTTTTTTTTCTTGTTTCTTTTAAAAACTAAACAGGATATAATAAGTGCAGTATTGAATTTATACAAACTACTAGGAATCAGTTCTAACATTTACAACACAGTATATATCTTCTATCTAATTATTTTGACTTCAGATTCTATTGTACTCTTCTAGCAATGATAAATCATATGCCTCCAAATTAATATACCTTGGGAAAAAATTCTAATTTAGAGCATACATTGATGACAATTTAGATGGTAGCATCTAACCAACCTTGGTCAATTTCCAAAAGCATCACCAGAAATCCCAGACCTTCAGGCAGGATGGAGAAGTCATAAAAGTATCCTGGAAGAAGGTAATGGCAAATATTTTTTTATGGTACCAAGAACTTTAAGTAGGCTTATTTATAAAGTCATCTAGAGTCGAGGTTGACTCAAAGAGATTTTATTATAGATCCAGCTGACAAGACAAAAAAGTAATGCTACGCATGGCATATGGAGCAATAAAAATATTGATTCAGAATGCAACAACTGTTAAAAAGACAAATTATTCAGTGTTAAAGACTATTAGAAAATAGATGGACAAAGTAATGGACAATGTCTTTGAACAAATCTATAAAGCAACAGAACATGGAATAAATATATGTTTGTAGCACCTAATATTCTAGTTGCTGTTAGAAAGAAATACTAGGAAAAGTGCAATAAAGGGCAAGCAGAATTCTCAGGGACTGGAAAAAGGCAAAAGTAGGGATTTGCTAGCTGAGTAAAATGATAAATATGAAAGGACATGATAAAGGTCTACAAAGTATGCACAATGAGGATTTATTTTTAGATGATGTGCTGAATCACTAGCCAAGCATTTTCCAGTAAATCAACAATAGGTTTTCACCATCTAATGTTTGAATCCGGATATTTATTCCTTGTAAGATATTATTATTTTTATTATTTATTAGATTTGTATGCCGCCCTTCTCCAAAAACTCGGAGTTGTTGTTAAAATATTAACAACAACATTCCTTTGTTCAGTTAAGACATCATTGCATGGCATTGACAACCTTTGGTCACAATTACATACAGTTCATCTGTCTGGAACCCATACCACATCTCGGACATCAACACCCTTGAAAATGTCCAAAGATACTTCACCAGAAGAGCCCTTCACTCCTCCACTCGAAACAGAACACCCTACGAAAGCAGACTATCAATCCTAGGTCTAGAAAGCTTAGAACTACGTCGCCTAAAACACGATCTAAGTATTGCCCACAAGATCATATGCTGCAATGTTCTACCTGTCAATGACTATTTCAGCTTCAATCGCAACAACACAAGAGCATGCAACAGATTCAAACTTAATATTAACCGCTCCAAATTTGACTGTAAAAAATATGACTTCAGCAACCGAGTTGTCGAAGCGTGGAACTCATTACCTGACTCAGTAGTGTCAACCCCTAACCCCAAACATTTTTCCCTTAGACTATCCATGGTTGACCTCTCCAGGTTCCTTAGAGGTCAGTAAGGGGCGTGCATAAGTGCACCAGTGTTGCCTTCCGTCCCCTGTCCAATTGTCTCTCCTTATCTCATTTATCTTTTCTTCCTTTCAAATATGTTCACCTATACTTTTATATCTTTTCTTCTATTCTTTTCTTTACTTATATTATTACATATCTTTCTCTTCAATGTGTATTATGTATTGGACAAAATAAATAAATAAATGAATGAATGAATGAATGAATGAATAAACAGATAAATAAATAAACAAACAAACAAACAAACAACCAATAGACTATGGTATCGTTCTCTGGAAAGACTTCCTAAAACAGCATTTAGTGTGGCTAAAAAGACCAATCCAAGACTGACAATCCCTTCCACACTGAGGGCAGACCCATTCTGTCCCCTGCCTGACCCTTGGATTTTGCTGGTTCTGGGACTGCCTTTTTGCCTCAACTTGCCAAACAAATGTCTCCGCAAAATGGAGAAGGCCATGTTGCATCTTCAGCCACCAAGCTGAATGATCAGAGGTCAGGTTTTCCCAACTGTTAATGTCAATTCCCAAGGCCTTTAAATCCCTCTTGCACATATCGTTATACTACAGCTATATTTTTTTATTTTTTTATTTATTTATTTTTTTATTTTTTTATTTATTTGTTTGTTTGTTTGTTTGTTTGTTTGTTTGTTTGTATGCCACCCCTCTCTGTAGACTCGGGGCGGCTAACAACAATGATAAAAAACAACATGTAACAATCCAATTAAAAAAACAACTAAAAGCCCTTATTATAAAACCAAACATACACACAAACATACCATGCATAACTTGTAATAGCCTAGGGGGGAGGAATATCTTAACTCCCCCATGCCTGGCGGCATAAGTGAGTCTTGAGTAATTTACGAAAGACAGGGAGGGTGGGGGCAATTCTAATCTCCGGGGGGAGTTGGCTCCTGAGGGCTGGAGCCGCCACAGAGAAGGCTCTTCCCCTGGGGCCCACCAAACAACATTGTTTAGTCGATGGGACCCCGAGAAGGCCAACTCTGTGGGACCTTATCGGTCGCTGGGATTCATGCGGTAGCAGGCGGTTCCGGAGTCTGAATCCATCTGAATCTATTCTCACAACATGCCCAAGCCAGCAAAGACATCACTGTTTCAATAGTGTATACATGCTAGAAATTCCAGCACATTCCAAGACTGTGATATTTGGAACTTTATCATGCCAGGTGATGCCAAGGATATTTTGGAGACAGTGCATATGGAAGTTATTTAACATTCTCTCCTGCCATGCGTAAAGGGTCCAAGACTCGCTGCAATATAAGAGTGTGCTCAGGACACAGGCACTATAAACCCGGATCTTTTTATGTTCTGTCAGCTTCTTATTAAGCCCTACTCTCTTTGTGAGTCTAGAGAATGTGGTGACCACTTTACCAATATGTTTATTTAGCTCAGTATCTAGAGAGAGTGTTGGCAATGGTTGAGCCAAGATTCACAAAGTCATGGACGACAGCCAATTCTTTTGCAAAGATTGTAATATCTGAACTTAACAACAATCCTTCATTTAGTTAAGACATTAATGACCATTATATTTATGTCACACACACACCAAGACAGCTAGATACAGGAACAGTTTTCCCCAAACGCCTTCACTCTGCTAAACAAGAAATTCCCTCACCACTGCCAAACTGTTCATTAAGGCTGCATTACTATTACTATTAATCTTCTCATTGTGCCTATCATCCAACTCCTCCAACTTATGACTGTATGCAGTAATGGGTTGCAGCCGGTACAGCGGGATCTATCTATCTATCTATCTATCTATCTATCTATCTATCTATCTATCTATCTATCTATCTATCTATCTATCTATGATAAAAAGATACAATATAAAACATTTCTAAGCCAATTAATAGAAAAATTACTTTAAAAAATTGTCTTAAAACTAATCATTTAAAAACGAACAATCACATACACAGTGTCACATTCAATATATTCATTGGGCAGAGGCTGGAGTCTAGTGACCCCAAGCCTGCCAACATAGATGTGTTTTCAAGTTCTTACGAAAGGCAAGGAGAGTGGGGGCAGTGCGAATCACTGGGAGGAGTTGATTCCAGAGGTCCGGGCCCCCCCACAGAGAAGACCCTTCCCCTAGGACCTGCCAAATGACATTGTTTAGTTGACAGGACCTGGAGAAAGCCAACTCTGTGGGACCTCACCGGGTGCTGGGATTCGTGCGGCAGAAGGCGGTCCCGCAGGAAATCTGGTCCTATGCCATGTAGGGCTTTATAGGTCATAACCTATATGGGATTTCTGTAGTGGAAATTGAGATGTACACGTATCTCTGTGTCCCTGACGCATTCATGTTCATGCATGTGCAAGATTTGGCTTGTGAAGCAAGTGGAATCTCATGTGAGGATGCTCCCATGTGTGAGATTTCACCACTTTTTAGTGGTTTTCCACGTATGCGCAGAAGCAAAGGAATTACTGAAAATTGGCAAAATCTCACATGCATGAGCATTCTCACACAAGACTTTGCTTGCTGCGCATGCGCAAAAGCCAAATCGCATGCTGACGGGCGCTACAGAGAAGAGCATGAGAAGGACATAGTGGTAGTGGCCGGTAAGTGGAACCCCTGTCTGACTGCATGACTGTAACTTGTTGCTTGTATCCTTACAATGTATTATTACAATTAATATTGATTGTTTCCTGATTGCTTATTTGTACCCCATGAAAATAATTGAGTGTTGTACCTCATGATTCTTCACAAATGTATATTTTTTTTTATGAACACTGAGAGCATATACACCAATGACAAATTCTTTGTGTGTCCAATCACACTTGGCCAATAAAGAATTTTAGTCTATTCTATTAAAATTGTACTTAATTATTTCATGGCAGAAGTAATGATTTATTTACTTCTTAAGTTTCCTAAAGACATTGATAGCAACTTCCTTATTGTTCATTTACTTGGTTCCTAGTTTTATCTAATTCTTGTTAATTTTAATGCTTTTGTATTGGTGTTTTTATTGCATTATGTTTCCTGACCACAATCAATACTTACTTCCAATAAAACCATATCTGTATTGTACCCATGAATTAGTGACCTCCTCAAAAGGGCAAATTCATAACTTCTAGGCATTGTTAATGTTGACTTAATCATGCCCTAATATATACAATCAAGACCAGCAATGACATTTATTTTGTTTAATATACCCTCATCCTATTTTAATTTCCCATATTCAAAATATGTTATTATAATTATAATATAATCAGTAATTATACCAGTTGAATCTTTCTATTTATAGAACAATTTAATTAAAATATGATCTCCAAAATTACTTCAGTGCTTTGAATTTTCTTACATACTTAAGCTTATTGGGAACTGACTTTGGTGGACCAAAAAATGAAGAAAAATATTAGATGAACCTCTCATTAGAGGACATGATAGGGGATAAATATAAGGCCTTGTTCAAATTATTAAAAAGCCTCTAGGTCAGCTTATCCCCAACACTAGAAACATTCATTTATATATTCAACCCTTAAAAATTGCCTATGTTTGAGTCCCTATTATTTTAATTTTTTATTTATTAAATTTGTTGGCTGCCCATCTTGCCGCGATGAACATGAGATATTTGAAAACAATTTGTCAATTGTTTAGAACTGACTTTTGTAAAAGCTTCAGGATCAATATGACTTTCCATTTTACACCAAAAAAAACCAACAACAACTATGAATATACAGACTGGAAAGTCAATACTTTTAGATTACAAGCTAGTTTGTTGCCATATTTTTTTCCATTACCTTCTTTAACTTTGATTGATTGATTATGTGACATCAGTTAATTGTCAGCTCCTAATAATTTCATCAATAGACTTTCCCCATTATGATCTATCTCCAGCCAGGCAATTCAAGTCTTCCAGCGATACACCTATCATTACTGTAACTAAATTCACTCATCTGGTTCCTTTCTCTTTTCCTCTTTCTATCATCATTATGGAATACTCAAGGGAGCTGCAATTTAGAAAATTGTATCTCCAATATGATAACTTTCAGTCTGTCCATTTGTTTTTTTAGTTGTCCTTGATGTTCTCAAAAGATTTTTCCTATTCCAAGTTCAAAGCATTGTTATTTATTTTATTATTTATTTTTATTATTATTTTTATTATTATTACTATTATTATTATTATTATTAATTGTATTTGTATGCCGCCCCTTTGTCAAACACCTATTAAATAGTACATATGAGTATAAACATGAACTGTATTTATTTGTATACATTAAATGTATATGAATAAAAAATATAGTCAACATTAATTCAGCTTATTCAAAGTCCAACTTTCCTTTCCATAGAGTACCAAAGAAAAAATCATTGCCTATACCATTCTAAGCTCTATAGGTATAGATGCACCATGATATCTGAATATTTTTTCGAAAATTTTCATTGCTACTTTATCAAATGCTAGTCTGTGGTGTTACGACTGCTAGATCCTTTCAGTTGAAAATTGAGCCTAAAAGGCAGAAGCTATTCGCAACTTCCAATGTCTTCACTGTCAGTTCTAAAGCTTGTTGCTTCAGCTGTTATCATTAATTCTTTCTATTTAACCTTAATTCTGTGCTTCTTGACTTTCATTAGTAGAGCTTCCAAACCATTTTTATTTTCATTTATCAGAGTAATGTCATCAGCAGAGCACAAGACAGACGCTCCAAAGATACATACATACACACACACACACACACGGACAAAGTGAGTCCTTTCTTCAGTCAGTCTGTGCATCCAACTCATGTCATTGTGTAATAAAGGGAACCAGTAGAAAGTCAAGGGCATTTGAAAAGCAACATTTATCACAGAAAACCAGTTGATTAATGAAGCAGATACAGAACAGGTGGCTATCTGAAAAACTGCATTGTTTAAATATGGCCCTGATAGATAAACCATGTTGTCTTTAGTAGTCACAGGCTCTATTGATAGATCATTCTAAGCATTCTAAGGGTTTTAAATTGCAAAAATTGAGCTATAAATTATTTTCTAATTTATTTATTTATTTATTGTTTGTTTGTTTAATTTATATGCCACCCAATTCCCTAAGGACTGTGGGTGGCTTACAACAAAGTTATTATTGATTTGGGGATATTTATTGAAATATGAATTGCTCTCCAAGTGGATATTGGAGTGCTACAGAGCACTGCACACCAAGACAACTAGACAAAAGAACAGTTTTTTTCCTGAACGCCATCACTCTATTAAACAAATAATTCCCTCAATACTGTCAAACCTTTTACTAAGTCTGCACTTATTTTTCTACTAGTTCTTTCTCATCATTACTATCATCCTTTTCCTCCTGCTTAGGACTGTATTACTGTAACTTGTTGCGTGTATCCTAAGATTTCTATTGATTGTTTCTTCATTGCTTGTTTGACCCCTGTGACAATCATTAAGTGTTGTACCACATGATTCTTGACAAATATATTCTTTTTTTATGTACACTGAGAGCATATGCACCAAGACAAATTCCTTGTGTGTTCGATCACACTTGACCAATAAAGAATAAAGAATTTTAGATTGTAAGCACCAGAAATAGGGAAAGGTTATTAGGATTTAATTGAGGGCTGCATCAGAGTTGTGATTGGTCTCAGGAGGATGGGGTGGGCATGGCCAGCAGATCCCACCTCTCCATGTCTCTGTTTGAACTGTTTCCCAGACTCCGGCTCTGGATTTTACTTCAAAGTTTACTCCTGAAACCTTTTCCAATTATGGATATAGCCACAAGGCAGTGGAGGTTTGCAGTCAGAGTTTCCCTTGTCCTAGAAGATGGTGTTGCTGTTTTATCTACCCTTTTACAAAGAGCCGTCTTCCACCTTCAAAACCATTGATCTCCTCTAACCCTGGAAAGAGGCCCTTACAAGGTGCTATCAGCTGGGTCAGCTGGACCAAGTTTCTTTTAATGAGGTGTTACTCCTCCAACACAATGATTGGAAGATCAGTATCTGTTACTAAGAACTAAAGATCTAAGTGCCAAAGCCCACTGCAACAACATCGCTAAGAAGGCCTCAAGTATTGTTAATCTAATCCTACATAGCTTCTGCTCTGGAAATCTCACACTACTTATCAGAGCTTAAAAAACTTTCGCCAGACCCATCCTCGAATACAGCTCATCTGTTTGGAACCCATATCGCATCTCAGACATTAACACCCTTGAAAATGTTCAAAGATACTTCACAGGAAGAGCCCTTCATTCCTCCACTCGAAACAGAATACCCTACGAAACTAGACTTCCAAATCTGGGTCTTGAAAGCTTAGAACTATGACACTTTAAACATGATCTAAGTATTGCCCACAAGATCATATGTTGCAATGTCCTGCCTGTCAAAGACTACTTCAGCTTCAACCACAACAACACAAGAGCACACAACAGATTCAAGCTTAACATTAACCGCTCCAAACTTGACTGTAAAAAATATGACTTTAGTAATCAGGTTGTTGAAGCGTGGAACTCATTACCAGACTCTGTAGTATCATCCCCTAACCCCCAACATTTTACCCTTATACTATCCACGGTTGACATCTCCAGATTCCTAAGAGGTCATTAAGGGACGTACATAAGCGCACTAGAGTGCCTTCCGTCCCCTGTCCTATAGTCTCTCCTATATCTCGCCTTTCTTCTCTCCTATATCCTCTATAACCTTCATTGTGTATTATTGTGTATTGGACAAAATAAACAAATAAAATAAATAAATAAATAACAGACCACGATCTTCCAAGTATACATGTAAATTAGGACAACTTCTTCTCCCACCATCAGGATCAGAAATGTAGAGGGAGGAAGGGAGTCCAGGAATGGGTCGGGGGGATAAAATGTACATATGTTTATACACATATGGCATATATACATAGGATTAAATAGTATATTTTAGATGTTCAGTAGTAGTAAATAGACGGGAAATTGCATCTCATTGAAGTTTTTGAGGCAAAGGGAGGCCAGACAAACTAACCCTGTGAATGACATCAAGTTGGCCATGTCCAGCCAGTCACATGATTACCCAGCAACCCTTATCCAGTCACATGCCCACTGTCATATAACTATCAAGCCACACCCACAAAATAAGCCACGCCCACAGATTCGGTAGTAAAAAAAAAATGCCTTATGTGATTATTTGTAACTAGGGTAGGAGAGAAAGTGGGAGAACGAAGTACCAGCTTTTAGAAAAATAAGTACAGAGATATATGGAAAAATATTGCAAGTGCTGATAGAGATAAGATGGATTCCAGGTGCTGGCAATTAGTCATCTAAACTAATCTCAGTTTTTTATGGCCTGATCTTAGGAAACCTCCATTAAGTCTTCATAATCTTCCAGATCATTTTTCCCCTTTACATTTCCATATCAAGATCAAGATAGATTTTGTCCTTAAACATAGGAAATTTGGAAATCACACACTAGACAGTATCATTCCCTCCCTTAAGGAATAAATTGTGCCCGCAACTATCAGCATTTAGAATGCTGTCTCTGAAAATGCTTTAGGTTAAAAATATAAATCCAGGTATACATCTCCGAGACCGCCTCCTGCCGCACAAATCCCAGCGACCGATTAGGTCCCACAGAGTGGGCCTTCTCCGGGTCCCGTCAACTAAACAATGTCGGTTGGCGGGCCCCAGGGGAAGAGCCTTCTCTGTGGCAGCACCAGCCCTCTGGAACCAGCTCCCCCCGGAGATTAGAACTGCCCCTACTCTCCCTGCCTTCCGTAAACTCCTTAAAACCCACCTTTGCCGTCAGGCATGGGGGAACTGAAACATCTCCCCCTGGGCATGTTTAATTTATACATGGTATGCTTGTGTGCGTGTCTGTTAGTATATGGGCTTTTTAAATCTTCAAATATTTTAAATTTAGTCGGATTATTTATGATTTGTTCCACTTGTTGTGAGCCACCCCGAGTCTTCGGAGAGGGGCGGCATACAAATCCAAATAATAAATAAATAAATAAATAAATATATATATACACAGCAGTCAAGCATTTGGCAAAGTGCATAATCATGTGGGTTCTGTGAGGTTATAGATATTTTATTTATTTATTTTATTTTATTTATTTATTTATTTTGTCCAATACATAATACACATTGAAGAGAATAGACATGTAGTAATATAAATTTTTAAAAGGATAGAAGAAAATATATAAAAGTATAGGAGATGCTATATGAAAGGAAAAAAAGATAAATGAGATAAGGAGAGACAATTGGACAGGGGACGGAAGGCACACTGGTGCACTTACGCACGCCCCTTACTGACCTCTTAGGAACCTGGAGAGGTCAATCGTGGATAGTCTAAGGGAAAAATGTTGGGGGTTAGGGATTGACACTACTGAGTCAGGTAATGAGTTCCACGCTTCGACAACTCGGTTGCTGAAGTCATATTTTTTACAGTCATGTTTGGAGCAGTTAGTATTAAGTTTGAATCTGTTGCGTGCTCTTGTGTTGTTGCGATTGAAGCTGAAGTAGTCATTGACAGGTAGAACATTGCAGCATATGATCTTGTGGGAAATACTTAGATCGTGCTTTAGGCGTCGTAGTTCTAAGCTTTCTAGACTGAAAGCTAGAAAGCTTTCACTGATGATGGGGAAAGTGATATCATGGAATGCCCCTTGCAGAGGTCAAAAATTGTAATTTCTGGTGCACAATAATTATGCCACCAAAAAGCTCATTATGTTGCTTCTAGTCTTAAATTGGCTACAGATATACTTCTGATTTTTGTGCATTTAGCAGAAAAAGGTCATCATGATTAAATTTCACCCGAATGTAAGGAATTAAGGATAGAAGGAGTAGAATCAGTAGTATAACTTGTGTGCATAATCTTGCAATCCGCCATACAGTTGTGCATCTTTTCATTCAGACATAGTATCTAGTTAAGATTGCAGAGTTTATTTGCAATTTTTTTAATCCCTTATATTTTCAGAATAGTTAAATATTTCTTGTAGGGGAGAAATGCATAATATTTTATTGTTTTTTTATAAAGACAAATTGTTGAGTTTTAGTAAAAGGGTTTATGCATGTATTCTCAATACATAAACAAGACACATGTGTTGTATATGGCAGATTAACATAATTATATGCATATAAACCTGCTGTGTTCACATCTTTCCTATTAATCTGCTGGTGGATCAAGTGTTCAGCATAATTTTCCTCCTACAGCAAAGGAAAATTTAATGTATAATAAATTTAAAGGATTGAAGTTATATTCTATTATAAGACAAAAATGTGCACTTGCCAACTTTTCTAATTCAGTTTTCAAAGCTTCCCGTGTTCTTTGCCTCTGCTGGTTGATTAAAATATTATTTTAAATTGGTTGGTTGCTTTTATCACCACTGTGCAAAAATCTCACTCCGGAAAAACAAATGAAGTTATGTAGATAATTGATTTATGATAGATAAGAGTAACCACTGTTCTTTGAGTGCGGACAAAATGGATGTGTTCACAAAAACGTATTTAACTAGGCCAAATAAAAACCTGTCAAATTAATTTGCACAACATGATATGGTTGGTGTTAAGCTTAGTTAGTACTTAGTGGCTAAAAGGGTGTGTCATCTCATCTTGTTTGGTTAATTTATGGTCTAAAGCAGGGATGTCAAATTCAAGGCCTAAGGGCCGGATCTGGCCCAGGGGGTACTTAGATCTAACCCGTGGGCCCTCCTTGGAAACAGTATATAACTCAGCACAATAAGGTATCACAGATCATTTTATTACAGGCATTCTCACAATAACTCACAGTTATGATGTGATTCTTCTGCAGTATAATCTTTCCCATTGTGCAGGGAAAAAGAGGTTGAATTGATCCAAGCTCTAGGTGTAGCATCTACATGCTGGCTGGCTTAGTGTGTGAAGACAAAGACCCTCTGGAATGTTCTCTCCAATTACCCCTCATCCCGAGTCAGAGCCAATAGGAATACACAAATGTGGTCACATGTAAAACTACATTACCCAGAGTACATTTCCACTACATTTCCCCTAATGCAATATATTAAAGAAACATACCTAAATACAGTCCAATTATCTCTGTCTCTGGGGACAGCACAGTTCGGAAGGGTGCGGCCGTCCCCTGCAAGCTCCATTTTGGCTGGCAGTGGGTTGCAGGAGGCCATCATAGCCAAAAACAGAGCTTGGGAGCCCATTTTCAATGGCAGAGTGCTTGGTCAACTACAGGTGTCCCTGATATGCATGACGTCGAGCTGGCAAAACACACCTGGCAGCACCACACCAGCGGCCGGTTGCTCCTGGTTTGGCCTGGTTCTAAGAACCAATAGTGCTGGTGGCAGGAGGCTCCACCACTTCTCACTAAATATCCTATTTCAGCCAGACTACAGTCCCTCTCTGACTTTCTCTGCTTCAGCTAAATCTCTATGGGAGACACCATGAGATAAATCTTCCTTTCCCCCCTCCCCTTTCAGTCCATATGCTATCCTCATTATGAATAATGAATTCCTCTTCCTCAAAAAGGCAGAGACACTATCTGTTTAATTTTCCTGCCTATAAATATGGTAGAGAATTTTGAGAAATCATCTGGGTCCAGCTCTGGTAAAATGTTTTAGAATAAATAAATATACAGTGGTACCTCATCTTACGAACGCCTCTTCTAACGAACTATTTTCACCTTACGAACCCAAGCCGCTGCTGCTGGGATGAAGGGGTTTCTTTTTTTCCCCTTTTTTGAAGAAAGAAAAGGGAGGGGCAGCTTGGAGGGGGAAAGACTTTGCATTAACAAAAGTAGGAGAACAGCGTGCTTGCAGAGACACTGAAAGGGTGTCTTTTGAAGAGAGAAAAGGGAGGGGTGGCTTGGAGAGGGAAAGACTTTGCAGAGAACAGCATGCTTGCAGAGGCACTGAAAGGGTGTCTTTTGAAGAAAGGAAAGGGAGGGGCGCCCCCCTTGCCTTTCTTCCTTCCCACTCACCCTTTAGCCTAGCCTTGCTTCTTCCACCCGCCCCCATTAGCTGCTCCTCCCTGCCCTCTGTTCACCTCCATTCTAAAGTTTGGGATTTTCCTGAAGGATTTACACGCATTATTTGCTTTTACATTGATTCCTATGGGAAACATTGTTTCGTCTTACGAACTTTTCACCTTACAGATCTCCTCTTGGAACCAATTAAGTTCGTATCATGAGGTACCACTGTAATCCCTATCAAAATAAAAGTGCTGGATTTTTGATCCACCCCCCCCACAAATAAATGTGTGTGGGGGGGGGTTAGTTGAGCAACATAGAAACATTTATTCTTTTTTAACAATATGGAAATATGCAAGGTTTTTTAAGCAAGAATATGCAAGCATTTAAAAAAAAAAAAAAAACCTTTCCCGTCTAGCCTTTGGAATCTCTGGAGATTTCCCATTCAAATCCTAATCAGGCTGAGCCATACTTAGCTTCTGAGCAAAGGCAAGATCAGCCAGATGTGACAGCTAAAAATAAAAGAGCAAGCAATTCACACTCAACTAGAGCTAAATGCACGGTGATTGCTTTAGTACAATAACTCAAAAAATGTTGGAAAGCCCAAGAGCATTTTATCACAATCGATGTTTTGTGTTGTTGACAGAGGATGAACAGAGCCCGTGAGCTCTTCTGAATCTGGTGCAGATATTTTTTTCTTTTAAAAAGTAACCAAGCTGTATGTTCCCCCATGCCATAGAATAAATCAGATTCAGTTCACAAAGGGTTTTTTTAAATAGTGCCTTGATGAGCCATTCAAAAGATAAATGAATAAAATGCTATCCCATTATATGTACTAAGTGATTTTGAATGGAGAAGCAGAAAGAGCAAAAATGCTAATTTACATACCGCATAGTTAAAAAGAGGGTGGGAGGTGTCATTAGCTGCAGAGTCTGCCCTCAAATATAAACGTTCGTCAAGATGTAACTGTGTGTGCAGTTTTGTGAGTAGCCAAATCTGATCTCTTAACCAGCATTCCTACATAAAACCCAGACTTTTTAACATTTTATTTTATTTATTCATTTGTCCAATACACAATACATATGGAAGAGAATAGACATGAAGTAATATATATAAAGATAATATGTAAAAATAGAGGAGAAGATATATGAAAGGAAGAAAATATATAGGATATATGAGATAAAGGAAAGACAATTGGACAGGGGATGAAAGGGACACTGGCCCTTACTGACCTCTTAGGAATCTGGAGAGGTCAATCATGGATAGTCTAAGGGAAAAATGTTGGGGGTTAGGGGTTGACACTATTGAGTCCAGTAATGAGTTCCACGCTTCGACAACTCAATTGTTAAAGTCATAGTTTTTACAGTCAAGTCTGGAGCGGTTAATATTAAGTTTGAATCTGTTGCGTGCTCTTCTGTTGTTGCGGTTGAAGCTGAAGTAGTCATTGACCGGTAGGACATTGCAGCATATGATCTTGTGGGCAATACTTAAATCGTGTTTTAGGCACTGTAGTTCTAAGCTTTCTAGACCCAGGATTGTTAGTCTATTTTCGTAGGGTATTCTGTTTCGAGTGGAGGAGTGAAGGGCTCTTCTGGTGAAATATCTTTGGATGTTTTCAAGGGTGTTGATGTCCGAGATGTGGTATGGGTTCCAGACAGATGAGCTGTATTCGAGGATGGGTCTGGCAAAAGTTTTGTAGGCTCTTGTGAGTTGTGTTAGATTGCCGGAGCAGAAGCTAAGTAGGATCAGGTTAACAACTCTAGAAGCCTTTTTGGCGATATTGTTGTAGTGGGCTTTAGCACTTAGGTCATTTGATATTAGTATTTCAAGGTCTTTTACTGAGTGCGTTATCCTTATACAGTGGTACCTCGAGATACGAGTTTAATTCGTTCCGGACCTGGGCTCTTAAGTCGAGCAGCTCTTATCTCGAACGACTTTTCCCCATAGGAATTAATGTAAATAATTTTAATTGGTTCCAGCCCTCAAAAAACTCACAAAGTTAGTCTAAATTATGCAGAAAGACATGTTTTTAATGAAGAAATGTACATGTACATATAAATGAATAATGAAGTTTCTTTCACTTAACTTGTAAACTTTCTTAAACTTTTAAATTTACATATGTTCAACTTCTCTGCCACCCAATCCTGTAGGACAGAGGTCCCCAACCCTTTTTGCACCAGGGACCGGCTTTAAACGATCAAGAGAGGAATGGGTGAATGAATGGACGGAGGGTGGGAAGGAAGGAAGGAAAGAGGGAAGAGACAGGAACAGAGGAAGGAAGCAAGGAAACTTATGAAAGGGGAGAGTAAGAGAGGAATGAGTGAAGGGAGGGAGGGAGGGAAGAAGGTGGGAAGGAGAAAGAAAAGAAGAAATAGAGGAAGGGAAGGTAAAAGAGAGAAAGAAAAAGAGCAAGAAAGAAAGAAAGAAAGGGGGAAGGGACAGGAACAGAGGAAGGAAGCAAGGAAACTTATGAAAGGGGAGAGTAAGAGAGGAATGAGTGAAAGGAGGGAGGGAGGGAAGAAGGTGGGAAGGAGAAAGAAAAGAAGAAATAGAGGAATGGAAGGTAAAAGAGAGAAAGAAAAAGAGCAAGAAAGAAAGCTGCAAGCACCCCCCGAGCCCCCCAAGCCGGCTGCAACCTTTTAAAACATGCGCGCCGCTTCGCACCTGTCTCCTGAAGCCGAACGCGGAAGTTAGCGTTTGGCTTCAGGAGACAGCTCCTTGGCGCTTGTATCTCGAATTTGGGCTTGTAAGTAGAACAAAAATATCTCTCCCCTCCCAGCTCTTATCTCGAGTTGCTCTTAAGTAGAGCAGCTCTTATGTCGGGGTTCCACTGTACATCCTTATACTTCATTTCCTTAGGTGCATATTTAATACATCTTACAAAATACAGTCTGCTCCCCAAAAATATGATGGAAAATATGAGTTTCTTAAATACATTTCCTCACTTATGACACCCAGGAATGAATTCAGAGGACAAAGATAATTGCCTGATAACAATTAACACTATTTTGAGTCTAAACAGAATTTTCTCACCATAGTAATTGTAAATGTCAAAGGGAATGAAATAGAACCAGAGAGGAAGAAATAAACTGAGATAGGCTTTGTCTAAGTTTGGGAACTTTCTTAGTTGAACGTAAGCATATTGCCCTAATCCAGTGCTTCTCAAATAGTGGGGCGCTCCCCCTAGGGGTACCCAGAGTAATGCAAGGGTGCAGGTAATTTTGAACTGCTAACAAGAGCTTACAAAACATTTGTCAGACCAATCCTAGAATACAGCTCACCTGTATGGAACCCACATTGCATATCTGACAATACAATTGAGAGAGTCCAGAAATATTTCACAAGAAGAGTCCTTCACTCTTCTCACAACAAATTACCTTACTCCGCCAGACTTGAAATTCTTGGTTTAGACAATTTACAACTCCGTTGTCTCCGTTCGGACTTAATTATAGTTCATAAAATCATATACCAAAATGTCCTACCTGTTAACGACTACTTAACCTTCAACTGCAACAACACATGAGCACGAAATCGAATTAAACTAAATGTCAATCACTCCAAACTTGACTGCAAAAAATACAACTTCAGCAACAGAGTAATCTATTGCTGGAATGCACTACATGACTCTGTGATTTCTACTCCTAACCCCAAAACCTTTAACCTTAGACTAGCTACAATTGACCTCTCCTCCTTTCTAAGAGGTCTGCAAGGGGCGTGCATAAGTGCACCATTATGCCTACCGTCCCTGTCCTATTGTCTTCTTTTCTAAGTTTTTATCATGACAGTGGTACATTGACATACGAATTTAATTCGTTCCAGACCCGAGCTCGTATGTCAATGAACTGGCATCTCAAACGAATGCCTTTAGACTTTGTTTTTTGCGCCAAGATAACTGGAAGCAAGGAATTCTTGCGCCACCTAGTGGAAGCTCGGCTCGTATTCCGAATTTGAGCTCGGGTGTCGAACAGAAATTTTGCTCATGTCTTGGCTCGTAACTTGGAATACTCGCATTTCGAGCAGCTCATATCTAGAGGTACTACTGTACTTATCTAATGTTTTATTTGTACAAATTACCGCCCTATAATTGTTTGAATAAATGACTGAATGAATGAATGAATAAATAAAAAATAAAAAATAAATAAACAAACAAACAAACAAATAAATGTGTGACCCCCCCAGGGAACATATGTGGTCCCCCTCAATTGATTTCCCTGGACAGTATTCTCTAGTTGCACACTACTCTGAGCTCAGAAGTATAGGTGGTACAGTGAGGTGAGACAACTGCATGGTTTCTTGTTGTTCTCGGTGGGTGCTGCAGTAGCCATGAACAGCATGGTGAACCTGCTTTTGGACAAGGAGGAGCATCCTCTGCAGTTGGGTGAAAGCTTCAAATGGCACCTATAACCTCCTTCCACACCCTTTGCTGTGACTGCTTGGCAAAGGCGCTTACAGGCATTCTCAAAACATCAGCTTGATTAAGCTGGCCTGATCCCATGTCAAAAGAGGGCCCTAACCACAGTAGTCTATGCCTGCCTAACCAAAAACAGGCTCCATTGAGTTCAATGTTATTTACTCCCAGGTAAGTGGGTAGAATAGCCATCCCCAGCCAATAATTTGCATGCAGCTTTTAATAAGTAAAATAATAAATATTAACACTAAAATTCTATTGCGGTCCAAATCGGAGAGTTGGGTGGGGAGGCAAAATGTTTACTTATTTTATTATTTATTTATTCATTGTTTATTTGTCCAATACACAATACATATTGAAGAGAATAGACATGTAGTATTATATATAAAGAAAAGGATAGAAGAAAAGATATAAAAATAGAGGAGAAGACATATGAAAGGAAGAAAAGATAAAGGAGAGACAATTAGACGGGATGAAAGGCACACCGGTGTACCCACGCACGCCCCCCACTGACCTCCCAGGAACCCGGAGAGGCCAATCATGGACAGTCCAAAGGAAAAATGTTGGGGGCCGGGGGCCGACACCACCAAGTCCGGCAATGAGCTCCATGCCTCCACAACTCGACCGCTAAAGCCACATCCCCCACAGTCAAGCTTGGAACAGTTGACACCAAGTTCCAATCTGCTGCTGCTCCTGTGCCGCCACGGCCGAAGCTGAAGCAGCCACCGACAGGCGGGACGCCGCAGCACACAATCCCGCAAGCAATACCTAGATCACGCTCCAGGCGTCGTAGTTCCAAGCCCTCCAGACCCAACACTGCCAGTCCTTCTTCATAGATGGAGTGTAACAGAAAATAATTGAGAAACACTGCCCTAATCCCAAAATTTTACCATGTAGTTTCCAACCCCCCCCCCCATATGAGTACTTATAAAACAATAAAGGAGAACTCAGGGTCGAAATGAGGGGTCCTTGGTGCTTTCTGAGGTTGGTTCTTTTCTTGCAGACTGATGATGAGCTGATGAGCACTGATTATGTTATGTAGTTTGGGTAATGATCCCTTACCTCTATAAAAGCAATGTGAATTTATCGACACAACTTTACTATTTCTTTTTTAATTAGCAGAATCTCACCTATCAACTCTCAGGTTATTTTAGCAGGATGCTGTGCCTACTTCTCTATCTTATGGAGATCAATAGTCCAGCTGAGCATCTAAAGCCATCTGATGTTTTATTTTCTCTAAATTGATTTACACTGTAATTGGTTCCCTGGGAGAATTCTCTAGAGGAAAAACAAAGTTGTGTTTCTAAGACTCTTTTTTAAAAAATCATGAAAAAATCATACCACCCTATCCTCTGAACCAATGAACTAGTGAATGGCTAGTCTAGTGAAGAGAAGGACCAGGAGAGACATGATAGCATTGTTCCAATATTTGAGGGGCTGCCACACAGAGAAAGGGGTCAAGCTTTTTTCCAAGGCACCTGATGGCCCAACAAGGAATAATGGATGGAAACTGATCAAGGAGAGATTCAACCTAGAAATAAGGAAGAACTTTCTGACAGTGAGAACAATCAACCAATGGAACAGCTTGCCTTCAGAAGTTGTGGGAGGTTCAACACTTGAGACTTTCAAGAAGAGATCACAGTGCCTTTTGTGAAAAATGGTGTAGGTCTCCTGCTTGAGCATGGGGTTGGACTAGATAACCTATAAAGTCCCTTCAGACTCTGTTAATAAATTAACTATCTGAGCAGGGCAAATAAACTTGGTAAAGCTTCTTTCTTATGTCAATTCTCATACACTCATCACAAATTAAGGTTACTTGGAAAAGAATAGACTTTATATTTATGTTAACTATGTATCTGGTGGGCAAAAATTATGTATCTTTTCTTGTGATGTATATTCCTTCTTGTAATGACATATGAATTGCCAACTTGTGTATGCATTGATTATGTGACATCAAGCTTTGATTAGTGATCACCTAGATAGATTGTATCCTAGCCTGGTCTTTTCAAGTTTTCCAACAATGCATTCATTATCACTGTAACTGCATCCACTTCAATGCTGGTTGTCCATTTCTTCCCTTCCAATTTCCCCAAAATTAGAGCTTTCTCCAGAGAACGTGACCTTTGCATAACATGTCCGAAGTATAATAATTTTATCATGGTTATTTGTGCCTTGGGTAAGGCTTGGCTTGAGTTATTTGATGATCCATTTGTTTGCTTTATGCATCCCTTTTAATTCCTAGTAGTCTTTCCCAAACCAAAATGGGTCAATTCGGTTTCCATCTTCCTTCTTCAAAATCCAACTTTTATTTCTATAGAATCTCATAGGAAATATCGTTGCCTATACCAGTGATGGCAAACCTATGGTACCGGTGCCACAGGTGGAACACAGAGCCATATCTGCTGGCACGTGAGCTGTTGCCCTAGCTCAGCTCAAACATGCATGTGAGTGCCAGCCAGCTGATTTTTAGCTCACACAGAGGCTCTGGGAAGGCATTTTTGGCTTTCAGAGAGCCACCAGGCGGAAGCAGGGAAGCTTTTTTACCTTCCACTGGCTTCAGGGAAGGCTTTGAAGCCTGAAGAGGGTGAAACATGAGCCTATTGGCCCCACCAGAAGCTGGGAAACAGGCCATTTCCAGCCTCCAGAGGGCCTCCGGGTGGGGAAGGGGAAGCTGTTTTTGCCCTCCCAAGGCATTGAATTATGGGTGTGGGCACAATAGCGCATGCCCATGCTTTTTCAGTACCGGAGGGAAAAAAAGGTTCGCCATCACTGGCCTATACAATACTAGTCTTTATAGGTTTAAATGCAACACAGCACGTGAGTATCTTTCCCAAGGCCTTCATAACTACTCTATCAAGTGCTATTTTGTAGTGTATTTCTGCTTTTTTCTTTATTCTAGATTGGGGTGAAGTGCTCCCAATTCACTCATGCCTGCCAGTCGTTGGAGAGCCAGGTTGCAAAGGCAGCACAAGGCACTGCCCACCAACCCGGAACCTTCCATTTGGGTTCTTTTACCCTCTGCACATGCACAAAAGTCTTTGTGCATGCACAGAGGGTAAAAGAACCCAAATGACGGCATCTAGGTGGGCAGGCAGAGCCTCATGCTGCCTTTGTGATTGGCACTCCGACAGGCATGAGCAAACCGGAAGCATTTTACTCCTGTTCTAGAAGATTAATCTTAAATGGTAGAATATAAATACGCTTTAGTATCTTCATTGTCAGTTCCAAGGCTGGCACTTGTATCTGTTGCCATTAGTTTGATCTTCTTTATATTTAATCTTAGTCCCATTTTTTTTCCCATTGTGCTCTCTGATTTTTATTGCTAGAACTTGCAAATCCTCTGCATTTTCAGCTCTCAGAACAGTGTTATCAATGTAGCACAGCTATTTATCTTTCTCCTTCCAATTTTAAAACTGCACTCATCACCATGTCCACATACATAAATCTGCTAGTCTATATACACTGCCTTCAGACAAAATGCAAGAAGTATATTTCACAATCTTCTAAGATGCCTTTGTATATTCATTTATTAAATTTATACACTGGTCATCTCACTTTACAAAGTCACTTTGCAAGGCTTACATTGAATTACAATGCTTGTGAAATGTATTCTGATCTTCATTTAAAGTTATGCTGACTTTTTAAACTCTTGTTTTACTTTGTTTTATGAATATTACCATACTTTAATATACAATTTCCATGTATACGTATTTCAAGCATTTTTATTGTTTAAATGTAACAGATATTTCAAATTAGTTTGCAATTTCATTTTTTTCAGTTATATTTAGTAAAAGTTAACCTATATGAAGTGCAAAAACTTAATGAAAATAAAAAATAAAGGATACCATACACCATTAAACTTTAAAAACCAGACAAGGTAGTTCCAAAGTTAATAATAAACATAAATGTTCTGGCAAATATTTGTAATTTTCTTAGATTTTTAAAAATATATTGTTTGCTTTGGACTTTCCAAGATTTATTCACATTGTGTTGTTCATATCGTGTTGTTCATAGCTCTCAATATCCCTATTTTTTAAAAAATTGTCATAAGTAACATTAAAAAATAAATGTTCTTATTTTCATTCTTGAATACTTCTAAAGACATAAGGATCTCTTTCGATTTCCAATAACTTACAATGCAATAGTAATATTAGCAATGCTAGAACATCATCTGAGAATCTACAAACCCTAAAATTATATGAGTACACAAAGGTACATTAAATAGTTCTTAAAATTTACTTGAACTTCTATCAAACTCAGTTCCAGGAAAAGTAAGGTTCCTTTGAAGCTTATTAGTGTTTCTGCACATACATATTAATATTGATGAACAAAGGAACACAAAAGTCCTAGTTTGCATATAACTATGTTAATGATGTAATTATTAATACCACTATAGATCAGTAAAATAGGAAACTAGTTTATATCAGGTCCATGTTACTATTCTCTGTACAGAGTCTGCGGAGAGGGGCGGCATACAAATCCAATAAATAGATAGATAGATAGATAGATAGATAGATAGATAGATAGATAGATAGATAGATAGATAGATAGATAGGTAGGTAGGTAGGTAGGTAGATAAATAAATAATGAGAAAACTGTGTTTTCTGGATTGAATCTAGCCCTCTTCTCTGCCAGTTTTAAAACCATATAGTTGGAAAGAGACGTTTTTGTTCAACTCTTGCCTGATGCAGCGTGCCAAATTAAGCATCTCTTGATAGATGTCTGTCTGACTTCTGTTTGAAGAGATCCAGTGAGGAAAAGACAAAAAGTAGAATGAAATGGAATTGTCACTTCCTATAATTTAGAAACTGTTAGTACAAGGTACATGGTTGTTAGGGTTTGCCTAACAAGGTACATGGTTGTTAGGGTTGTTAGGTTTATCTATTGTAGTCTCTTGAACTATCACTTTAAATGTTTTGGGCTGATTCGCCATAAGAGGGCGCCAGTACTCTTTTCCCTCAATGATGCTTTAACGGTCATTTGTTTTTGCTTTTCCTTGAGGGGGGACTGTGTTTGCTTAGTGCTTATTATATTGTATGGCTTAGTGCTTGTTATTTTATTTATTTATTTATTACTTAGATTTGTATGCCGCCCCTCTCCGAAGACTCGGGGCGGCTCACAACATGTAAAAACAAATCATAAGCAATCAGACAAATTTAAAATATTTAAATATTTAAAAACCCCATATGCTAGCAGACACACACACAGACATACCATGCATAAATTAAACGTGTCCAGGGGGAGATGTTCAGTTCCCCCATGCCTGACGGCAAAGGTGGGTTTTAAGGAGTTGTTTACGGAAGGCAGGAAGAGTAGGGGCAGTTCTAATCTCCGGGGGAGTTGGTTCCAGAGGGCCGGTGCCGCCACAGAGAAGGCTCTTCCCCTGGGGCCCGCCAACCGACACTGTTTAGTTGACGGGACCCGGAGAAGGCCCACTCTGTGGGACCTAATCGGTCGCTGGGATTCGTGCGGCAGGAGGCGGTCTCGGAGATATTCTGGTCCGATGCCATGAAGGGCTTTAAAGGTCATAACCAACACTTTGAATTGTGACCGGAAATTGATCGGCAACCAATGCAGACTGCGGAGTGATGGTGAAACATGGGCATACCTAGGTAGGCCCATGACTGCTCTCGCAGCTGTATTTTGCACGATCTGAAGTTTCCGAACACTTTTCAAAGGTAGCCCCATGTAGAGAGCATTACAGTAGGTGATGAGGGCATGAGTGACTGTGAGCAATGAGTCCCAGTCCAGATAGGGCCGCAACTGGTGCACCAGGCGAACCTGGGCAAACGCCCCCCTCGCCACAGCTGAAAGGTGTTGTTCTAATGTGAGCTGTGGATCGAGGAGGACGCCCAAGTTGCGGACCCTCTCTGAGGGGGTCAATAATTCCCCCCCCCAGGGTAATGGACGGACAGATGGAATTGTCCTTGGGAGGCAAAACCCACAGCCACTCCGTCTTATCCGGGTTGAGCTTGAGTCTGTTGACACCCATCCAGGCCCCAACAGCCTCCAGGCACCGGCACATCACTTCCACCGCTTCATTGACTGGGCATGGGGTGGAGATGTAAAGCTGGGTATCATCCGCATATTGATGATACCTCACCCCATGTCCTTGGATGATCTCGCCCAGCGGTTTCATGTAGATGTTAAATAGCAGGGGGGGAGGACCGACCCCTGAGGCACCCCACAAGGGAGAGACCTAGAAGTCGACCTCTGTCCCCCCACTAACACTGACTGCGACCGGCCAGAGAGGTAGGAGGAGAACCACTGAAAAACAGTGCCTCCCACCCCCAGCCCCTCCAGCCGGTGCAGAAGGATACCATGGTCGATTGTATCGAAAGCCGCTGAGAGGTCAAGGAGCACCAGGACAGAGGATAAACCCCTGTCCCGGGCCCGCTAGAGATCATCCATCAACGCTACCAAAGCGGTTTCCGTGCTGTAACCGGGCCTGAAACCCGACTGCTGGGGACCTAGATAATCGGCTTCTTCCAAGGACCGTTGGAGCTGGAGTGCTACCACCTTCTCAACAACCTTCCCCATAAAGGGAAGGTTGGAGACTGGATGATAGTTATTAAGCACAGCTGGGTCCAGGGAGGGCTTCTTGAGGAGGGGGCGCACAAGCGCTTCTTTATAGAGTGATGGAAAAACTCCCCTCCCCAAGGAAGCGTTGGTAATCTCCTGGGCCCAGCTCCGTGTCACCTCCCTGCTGGCCGAAACCAACCAGGAGGGACACGGATCCAGTAAACAGGTGGCGGAACTCACAGCTCCAATGGCCTTGTCCACTTCATCAGGTGTCACCAGATCAAACTCTTCCCAGACAGGTGGACAAGTACGTGCCCCAGTCACCTCGACTGACTCGTTGTCAGTCGACTCTGTTTTACAATTGGAGTCGAGGTCGGCCCGAATCCGAGCGACTTTATCAGCGAAAAACGTGTTAAAATCCTCGGCACCATTCTGCAAGGGCTCCCCAACTCCCCCCTGATTAAGAAGGGAGCGGGTCACCCTAAACAGAGCGGCTGGGCAGGATTCCGCTGATGCAATCAAGGCGGCATGGTACGCGCATCTTGCCGCCTTGAGCGCCACTTATGGATTGTTTCTGTTTTGTACAGATGTAAATAGTACTTGTTAAGCATAACTAAGTCTGTGTCTTTTTCTTTGGCTTTGCCACACATCCACACTCTGTTAAAATTCTCTGCTCAGTGTATGTCAAAGGTCTCATAGCCTAGCTATACCGAGATATACCAACAGAAACACTTTCCTTTCAACCCTTTTCTTTAAGTTTCCATTTCTAATTTTTAGTTCTGTTTTATAGGATATCAGATATCTTCTAAAACAGCTATACAGTGTTCCCTCGATTTTCGCGGGGGATGCGTTCCAAGACTGCCCGCGAAAGTCGAATTTCCACGAAGTAGAGATGCGGAAGTAAATACACTATTTTTGGCTATGAACAGTATCACAAGCCTTCCCTTAACACTTTAAACCCCTAAAGTGCAATTTCCCATTCCCTTAGCAACCATTTAGATCATTACTCACCATGATTATTTATTAAAGTTTATTTAAAAAAATATTTATTAAAGGCAGATGAAAGTTTGGTGATGACATATGACGTCATCAGGCAGGAAAAACCGTGGTATATGGAATAAACCCGCCCCGAGTCTACGGAGAAGGGCAGCATACAAATAAATAAATAAATAAATGAATGAATGAATGAATGAATGAATGAATGAATAAATAAATAAATAAATAAATAAATAAATAAATAAATAAATAAATAAATAAAGTATTTTTAAATTAATATTTTTGAAAAACCGTGGTATAGACTTTTCGCGAAGTTCGAACCCGCGAAAATCGAGGGAACACTGTACTATTGACTAAGCAATATTATATTCAAAGAGAGAAACATTTTTATAGCTACAGGTTTTTTTAACCTACTGTATTTTATATAATGATTCCATGTTTCATTATATTTTTCTATACAAAAATCTACTGCAGACAGTACTGTTTCCATCTTCATTGACTGAACAACACTCCGATGTTTCTCTTTTCCTTTTATTTTGTATCTAGAGAAACTCTTTTTGTATTCATCCACACCTTTCACCAAGCTTACCAACCATTTTGAGCTTTAGTTTTTCTGACACCATATCGACATATTTCTTCCTGTTCTCATTAGTTTCTCATTTATTGCTATCCTATTTATCAGGAATACACTGGAGTTCTTCTATGCTGTCCTACTTTTCCTCCTGTGCCCTCTGACTTATCATGAACAGATGCTGGAGTTCATTAATGCCTTCTTTTTTTGAAGTTGAAGATATGCCTAGGACTGAATGCTGCTTTAGTTTCCATTATAATGAAACCAGGAAGCATTGTGCTATCATTTCCTCAAAGTACTTGTTACTTCTAGTTCCTCAGGTTAATTTCCATATTGGGAACACTCAAGAGTAGAAGGTCCTCTATAACTTCCTTGCCCTTTAATAAGACATCTGTCAGCATGCAAAGTCAGGAATTTCTCAGAAAGATTTGGCAGAGTTCACTTCTCAAAATATCTACAAGTGAGGAGAATTTTATAACACTACTACTTAAATATTTGATCTGCAATTTTCTTTCATAATGCATCATTCACACTTTCTCCTTGGACAGGGAGACAATAATAAACAACCACAAATGTACTATCAGCTTATTTTAATCCAAAGGTTCTGCACTGTTTTGTTATACAATCTATTCCTCCATCTATTGCTTCTGTTACTTCTGAACTAATTGTATGAGTCAACCATTGTATTCCAATCAAGGTCTTATCTCACCAAATATTTATCACACTTCTTAAATCGTATTTGCTTCATTGCACTCACTTGTTTATTTCTCATACTCTGGGAATTAATGTGTAAAGAATTAAGGTCATTCATGCTAAGCCATTTCCTTTCTGATTTTTATCAAGTGGTTTAATAAATGTCATTTTAGCAATAGTGTGATACCTCATCTTACAAACACCTCGTCATACAAACTTTTTGAGATACAAACCTGGGGTTTAAGATTTTTTTTGCCTCTTCTTCTGAACTATTTTCACTTTACAAACCCACCACTGCGCTGGGATGCCCCGCCTCTGGACTTCCGTTGCCAGCGAAGCGCCCATTTTTGCGCCCCTGAGGCTCCCCTCCATGGGAAACCCCACCTCCAGACTTCCGTTGCCAGCAAAGCGCTTGTTTTTGCGATGCTGGGATTCCCCTGCTGGGATTTCCCTGCAGCATCGCAAAAACACAGAAGTCCAGAGGTGGGGTTTCCCATGGAGGGGAGCCTCAGGGGAATCCCAGCAGTGCAAAAACGGGCGCTTCGGCTGGCAAAAGGAGTGAATTTTGGGCTTGCACGCATTAATCTCTTTTCCATTGATTCCTATGGGAAACATTGTTTCGTCTTACAAACTTTTCACCTTAACCTCGTCCCGGAACCAATTAAGTTTGTAAGACAAGGTATCACTATACTCCCTTTTTTTCCTATACTGAAGAACTGTAAATAAATTGCATCATGGTTTTCAACTATAACAAACTATAATGAAAGATGCATATTATAGGAATTAAAGTTTCCTACTCAAACCCACCCTGCTTCTATTACATATAGATTTATCAGTTGTTGTTTTTTTTAAATAAATGCTTCAACCCATTTCATGTAGAGAGAACATCTTCTAGATCTATCAAATTATGATCCTCTAAACCAGGGTGTTAAACTCAAGGCCCGGGGGCCAGATCCGGCCTGTGGAGTGTTTTGATCTGGCCCATGGGACAACTCTGGAAACAGTGAAGGACTGGCCCGCATTATCTCTGCTATCAAGATGGCTTTAGAAAGACAGAGAAATTTGAGACATTATTTATTTTTCCCCCAAAAGATTTTTATTTTTATTTTTATTCAAACCATACAACATATCACATATACCTTCATTATAGCATAATAATCATATATTACCTCTAACAGTAACTTAAATTTACAAAACAATTTTAACTTATAATAATCAGTCTGTCCCAAGTTTTTTCTCTCCCCACTTTCCATCTCAAGTGGCTATTCCACCTACCTTTCCTACTTTCTTATTCCTTCTCTCCCCTCTTCTCTCTTTCTCCTTCCTTCCACCTCTTCTGCTATCTCTCCCTTCCTTCCTTCCTTCCTTCCTTCCTTCTTTCTGCCCTTATATTCCCTTCTCCTCTCTCTCTTTTTTCTCCTTCTTTCCTATTTCCCCTTACACCCTCAAAAACCTTTCTACGAGTGGAAGATTCCTAATTCAACTATTTAACAGTCTAACAAACCTAATTTTCAACCTCTAAATATACCATAACTCTCCTTTATTATATTTCTATATTCATTCCATTCCATTATATTTTAATTTTAGGTATATGTCATTCATCTAATGCTTCCTCCTTTATCTAGTTTCATCATCTGAGTCGCACCCATTATTTCATTCCCCTTCTTCCAGTTCTTATTAAATTTAATAATTAAATCTCTTCTTTAGGCAAGCATAAAATTTCACCCCAAATTCATCTACATAGTTTAACATATTTTAGTTTTTCTCTCCTCCTTAAAATGCATTATTACACAAAAGAACATGTGACTTGAACAAACATCCATTTCTCTAACATTGAAATAGTAAATATTGTCAATCAAAATTCAAAGTCCAATTATTTCAATCTATGTAATGTAATTGATTCTAATTTAAATAATAATAAACAGGTTTATGACAACAGCTCTTTATTAGTAATTGTGAGAACTCCAGCAAAAACACAGCCAGTGGCTCCTGTTTAAATAGTGAGCTCCGTCTGGGAAGAACTTTGTAGAATACCATGGACAGCCAAGAAAACAAAGCAAAACAAAAAGCAATCAACTCAGTAGAAATAAATGAATGAGTTGAATTACTCTACTACTTTAGATATGTTATGTGAAGATCAAGATTCCTGGAGAAGGGTCTTCTAATATCTTGGGAAGGAAAAGAGAATGATCAACAAAAAGCTGGATAGATTCTGTTACAGTAAGGGCCGATTGTCCTTGAGAAACTCTATATACGTAGTGACTAAGAGTTTCAATGATTTGATGATACTTTATCAAGATATACACTATGACCTTACTGAAAGTGTCTGATTTCAGTCTTTTTCAACTGGCTGATACCTAAGACAGTGATGGCGAACTTATGGCATGGGTGCTACAGGTGGCACGCAGAGCCACATCTGCTGGCACACGAGCTGTTGCCCTAGCTCAGCTCCAATGTGCATGCTTATGTGCCAGGGGAAGCTGTTTTCACCCTCCCCAGGCATTGAATTATGGGTGTGGGGTACTCGCGCATGTACGATAGCATGTGCGCTCACTCTTTCAGCACCCAAGGGAAAAAGGTTTGCCATCACTCGCCTAAGATGTCCATTTTTTAGTTGATTCATTTCATTTTTCACCATGTTCAGTTTCCCTGTGTCCGTGTTTATTATTTATTTATTTAATTTATTTATTTATTTTGTCCAATACACAATGAGGGTTTTAGTGGGTATATATATAGATAGCATATATACACATAGTAAAATACATGATGAAGGTTATAGAGGAGATACTCATAATAAAATATATCTAAGAAATAATAGAAAAGAAGATAAAGTAATAGAACATATGAATGAAAGAATAGAAGAAGAGATATAGGAATAGAAGTAAGGTATAGGAGATATAGGAGAGCAATAGGACAGGGGACGGAAGGCACTCTAGTGCACTTGTACTCGCCCCTTACTGACCTCTTAGGAATCTGGATAGGTCAACCGTAGATAATCTAAGGGTAAAGTGTTGGGGGTTTGGGGATGACACTATGGAGTCCGGTAATGAGTTCCACGCTTCGACAACTCGGTTACTGATGTCATATTTTTTACAGTCAAGTTTGGAGCGGTTAATATTAAGTTTAAATCTGTTGTGTGCTCTTGTGTTGTTGTGGTTGAAGCTGAAGTAGTCGCCGACAGGCAGGACGTTGCAGCAATTCAACTATTAATCTATCTTTGTAGCTCTGGATTTATTTTCCGCCATGACAACATCAGCAACTATGTAAATGTGTTAAAGGCTTTAATCTAGCTATATCATAAACACCATAAATATTATTTTTTTAAGAAAAAACCTCAGCTCATCCTCAGGAGAAATGCACAATTATTCTTTTGTAATATCTTTTCAGAATGATTGATTAACATGCATTGTCATCAGGTCTTACTTCATTGACATCATGTTCTTTGTGCAATTCCAAAGCGGAAAGAGTCCGTTTTAAACATGGAAAAGCTACATTAGAATAGAATAGAATAGAATAGAATAGAATAGAATAGAATTTTTATTGGCCAAGTGTGATTGGACACACAAGGAATTTGTCTTGGTGCATATGCTCTCAACGTAATTATTCATTACGTTTTCATGCTTTCTCTATAGTTTATACCATGTATAGTTTTTCTCCTTTTAGCATCTTCTCCATCCTATGTCTTTCTAAATGGGAGGAAACAAAGGTTGGAGCTCTTACATCGTCAAGGCTCGTATTCTTCATTCTTACCTTCCTTTTGAAGTCATGACTGATTCATTTTCGTTTTTACCTTCCCTTGCTTTCTCTCACTTGTTTATCCTATCTTTGGGACACATTTCTTCCTGCAACTGTCTTGACCATTTTTCACGTTCCAGAATTTCTTTGGGGAACAAGTTCTTTTCATCAAATGCAGCTTTCAGAGCTATCAGACCAAATGAAACAAAGTCTTTATTTCAATAAATATATATTTTAATAAATATCAATAAATATGCAAAAAATATGTTAGCGAGAAATCTTATTTTTGAGTCGCTCATTTATACATCCCACATAACTATTAATTTTACAACATGTTGCTTTATTTTTCAAGCCTCTGATTGATAGAAGAAGGTAGTGGCAATGCAATGGCTAGAATGGAGTATTGCGGGGATAGTTTTGCTGACTGCAGGCTGCCAGATGTTTGCCAATTCGAATCTCACTGATTCTCAAGGTTGACTCAGCCTTCCATACTTCCAAGAATAGTAAAATGAGGACCCAGATTATTGGGGCACTATACTGACTCTGTAAACTGTTTAGAGTTTACAGAGTCAGGATAGCAAAGCACTGTGAAGCAATATATAAATGTGATTGCTAATTATGGCAGCTGATCTCAAAGCATCTCACAGTGGCTTAGTAGGTCCATATCTGGGGCACCTCCTTTCAAAATGAATGTTAAACCAGCAGTAGGAAACATTGGCTCCCATAAGCAATAATATACCATTAAAAAAAATAAAGAAGAGGGGGTCAACCTATTTACCCAAATACCCAAAGACAAGACAAGAAACAATGGATGGAAACTAATCAAAAAGAGATCCAAACTAGACCTAAGGAGAAATGTATTTGATAGTGTCAACAAACCAATAGAACAGCTTCCCTTCAGAAGTTGTAGGTGGTCCATCAGTGGAGGCTTTTAGAAGACACTGGACAGCCACCTGTCTGAAATTGTATAGGATCTCCTGCTTGAACAGTGTTCTGCCGGGCTCTCTGGTAGGAGCCTCCCGAAAATTCAAGGGCACAAATTTCAGACACACACACATTTGAAAATTCAAAACAATGTTCTTTATCACAAAATTCAAAATAAACTAAGCACTCTTTTTGTATTGCAAAGAGCACTCGTCCCAAAACAACCGGATAGTATGTACAATTTCCCTTAAGCAGTCATTCAGTACTTAGCTAGCAGCTGTGAAGAAACTTCACACCCCTTCTTCTTCCAAGGAAGTGAGACACACACACACGTTGTTCTGCTTTGGTTTCAAAAGCGTGAAAAATCAACAAAGTCCAGAAAACAGCAACACAGGATTCCTGAAGAACTGCGATCAGATACTCTTCCACAACGGCCAAACCCACACACGCTGCTATTTATAGCAGCAGCCCTAATTACTGGAGCCCCACCCAAACACAGGTGACCTCTATTATCTCCTGTAATATGTCCTTACTTGGTCTCTTCTACGCATAATTCTGCGCTTTGTGGGTCCAAGACATCTTCATCCAAATCAATGGAAGATAAGGGAGATTGACTGCCTGGGCTGTGTGCCAAGCCGCCCTCTTCCAAGTCACTCCCACCTTCTTTTTTTGTCCGAGGAAACTAAACTCTGAACTGACTCTGTCGGCAATAACACAGGCCTATGACATGTTGAAGTTTCCCCTGCATCCACCTCTACATTCCCTGGGGCAGGGAACAAACGGGACTGGACTATAAGACCTCCACGGTCCCTTTCAAATCTGATATTCTATATTCTAACTTTTGTTGCCCCAGGTCCTCTGAATCTTGGTAATATAACTGTATTGTGTTTGTGGCAAATCCAACCTTAATGAGAAACCTTGGGGTAGAATACTTATGGCAATCAGTTTAAGATTACAGTGATCCTTGTTTTTCATGGGGGATGCGTTCCAAGACCACCCACAAAAAATGAATTTCTGCAAAGTAGAGGGAAAGATATTTTTTCATGTATTTAACAAGTATTTGGACTTTTAAACCCTCCCTGTATTGTTAACAACCCACCGCTGCTGGACCGCTGAGAGAGACCAGCTTCTCTCAGCTACCGCGTGGGCTGTAAAATAGCAAATCCACAAAAGATGAACCACGAAGTAGCGAGGGATTACTGTATCTGTTGGGTTCTTGTATAGTGTAACAATCTCAGAGCAGAAAGTCAAAATTCATGTCAAATCTTAACTGTATGACATTAGGAAATTAAAGCATTATTCCCAACCTTGTGGTTGATTTAATTTGTACATTTCCAAGGGGAAATGATGAAAGAAACAAACAAATATAATACAACAGTGTCAGCAAGATCTGTCAAATATTGTGTCTTTTGATTCCCTCCCCCTTTTTACCATTATATTAGATTAGTCCACCCTTCTGTGCAAAATAATAATACTTGCAAATTTCTCAAACCAAAGAGTTAACACTAAAATTTACCTCATTTTGGCTTTTCTCCATTGTCTAAAAATATAGGATTTTTTTTTTCAAGGATTAATGCGAGAATTCTGAAGTGCTTCATATAAATTTAAGAATAGCATTTTATATCAAAAGCTCCAGGGAAACAAGAGAGATTCAACTGTCTGGCAAGATTAATAACAGTCTGGAAAATCAGTATTTTGCCAACTGAGATCATATGCCTAGCTAATCAAGAAGCTGTTTGGAAATTGATCAGACTTCCAAAAAGTTCATTTTTAATTTTAAAAATTGATTTTTGGAACAAAACAGGATCTTTTTCTTGCTTTATGCTGAATCATCAACATAACTCCAGTTTTACTCGTTTTGTTTTTCAGTTGCTTTCCATTTAATTCCCAGTTGCCTCTTAATACACAGCTTGAAGTTGCAGCAGGTTTTTTCTTCTTCTACCATCAAAAGTGCTGATGTGGATATGTGTAAGAAGTCTTATTGCTAATCCTATTCCATTCACATTGGCAATCTATGAATGATCTCAGGTTTTAGCAAGAATGCTGCCTTTGTGATAAAGGTTCTCTATTCTGATGTTTGACGTGGATATTTTTGGCTCAAGTATCTTCCAAAGATATTATTTGGACATCAAAGAAAAAAAATCACAAATCATATTGTGTTTGTGCAGTCCCAAACAATACTTCTTTCATCTGATTAAACCGTCTTTTAATTTTTTATGAGACGTTGAAAGCACAAAAACAAATAAAAGTATTAAAGAAACCTTCTATCTGGGGGGAAACAAGACATAAATGTATTTATTTATTTGACTTCTATGACGCCCAGTCCTGAAGGATTCATGGCAGCTTACAACATAATAACAATACAAAAAGATACAGCAATAAAAAAATAAGCTCCAAAAAACTAACTCCAGTAAAACACATTTACATAAAAACCAATCAAATCTTATGCATGCACACCATTCATAAAATAAAACTTGGCCATGAAAGATGGGCAATTAAAAAATAAATTATATGGAGAGTAGCAAAACAAGCTAGAGAGGATAAAGCCAGCAAGAATTAGCTTGATCTTCTGATGTAGTCAGGGCCACCATCAGGAATTTTGGGGCCCCATACAGCCTAAGTGTCTGCCCCCCCCCCCCCCGCCATTTTAAAACTACTGCCCCCAAATCCCGTGCCATGCCCACCATGGCCACACACCCTGGGCAAGCCCTCCCCCCGGCCCTCTGAGGTCAAACACAGCCCTCTCTCACTCTCTTCCTTCCTCTCTCATCTCTTTCTTTCTTTCTTTCTTTCTCTCTCTCTCTCTCTCTTTCTCTATCTTGCTTTCTTCCTCTCTCTCACTCTCTTCCTTACTCTCTCATCTCTCTCTCTTTTTCTTTCTTTCTTTCTCTTCCTCTCTCTTCCTCCTCTTTCTCTATCTCTCCCCCTCTTGCTCTCTCTCTCTTTTTCTCACTTTCTCATTTTCTTTCTCTCACTCTTTCTCTCTCTCGATCTCTCTCTTTTGCTATCTCTTTCTCTCTCTCCCCCCCTCTCTCTCTTTCTCACTTTCTCTCTATCTTGCTCTGTCGCTCTCACTCTCTCTCGTTCTCCGGATGCTGGCGAAAGTGATTTTCAATGTCCCTGCCAGCCCGCCCGGAACATTCAAATTAAGAAAAAAAAAAGCCGGCAAAGGTTTTCTTTCTCTTTTTTTTGGCAAGAAAAAACCTTGGCCGGCAGAGGAGAAAGAGAGGTGGATCGGGTGGGCGGGCGGGCATGCGGGGGGCAGTGATGAGTAGCCAGGGGCGCGAGGGTGTTAGACGAGCGGGGGGGCTGGGGGCGGCCGCGGCGTGCGCGCACTGGGAAAAGGGTGTGCAGGGCCAGGGGGGCCTTTTGGGGTGCGCTGGCTAAGACGTGCGCAGCCTACAGCTACAGGGAACGCCCCAGCCACTCAAGCCTCATTCCCCATCGCCGCCACCCCGAAGGGGCTCCTACCTTCGCCGTGCGCTCCAAGAGAGGGCCGGTACTGCGAGGAGCTGGAGCTCGGCGTCGGCGCTGCTCACTGGGCACAAATTACTGCTGGCGCCAGGGGGCCGGCAAAACCATCCGGGGGCCCCCTATTTGTCAATTTGGCCGGGCCCCTGACACCACTACCAGTAGTACCGCCCTATCGGCGGCCCTGGATGTAAATGTGCAAAGAGTTTAATATCTAATGGAGTTTTCAAAAGTGCCTGAGCTGTCTGACTTTGGTGCACGCCAAACATAATTTACAACTTTGGATCACAGATTTTCTGAATCTTCCAACTTTCTTAATTCCTGAGAGGGGTCTTACAAGTCACCCAATAAATCCAAGACCTCCCATTACCTTGCTCTCTTCTTAAAAGAGATAAGCTAGTGGTATTAATTTTTGCCTCTCGCCTGCAAGACTCAGGGCAATGAGAAAAATAATGAATATCTACTTACCTGCTGAAAAAGTAGGTAGTTTTAAATCTTTAGTAGACTTTTCTGCTAACTTCTCCCCAGAGTATTTGTCAGTGCGCAAAAATAATTCGAGCTCATTCGTATCTGTTATCTCCTTCAGGGCTTCAATCTTCAGTGACCTAAATACAACTTGTCCGGAACCAAAGGATCATTCCAAAAGCAAATTCTAGCTGAAGAAAAACTACCTAATCACATTAAATCCACTTGTGTGGCTAAAAATGTTCAGCCACAAGTTAAATAAAGAAACGCCAATCCTCATACCAATTGCTCTAGAAACACCCATAATTTTAATTAAATGGCAATTTTTCCAAGAAAGCTGTATAAAACCCATCTTTGGTCTGAAGTCCAATTTAACATGAAACTTCTTGCTGACCCATTCAATCACCTTCCACTCACAGACTCCAGTGTTCTTATTTAACTCAAGGCCAGACACTGTGTCCCTAAACATCTTTTCTGTGGCCCTCAGAAACCCTTGTGACTATGTCAATCACACACATGGTGGGGTTTCTTCCCCAATTGTAAAGTAGAAAGCACACAAAAATTGTAACATAAAATCCCTAAAATAGGTTTAAAGTTGTTGTGGTTAATTCTGGCCCAGCTCCTGCCCCAAGGAATGTGGAGGTGGAGGTGGGGAAAACATCCACACGTCACAGGCCTGTTTTATTTATTTATTTATTTATTTATTCATTCATTCATTCATTCATTCATTCATTCATTCATTTATTCTATCTATTTATCTATTTATTTATCTATTTATTTATTTATTATTTTATTTGTTTAGTTATTTATTTATTTATTAGATTTGTATGCCGCCCCTCTCCGCAGACTCAGGGCGGCTCACAACAATAACAAAAAACAATGTATCACAAATCTAATATTAAAAAAGTCTCTAAAAAAACCCTTATTTAAAAAAACAAGACACACACACAAACATACCATTCATAAATTATATAGGCCAGGGGGAGATGTCTCAGTTCCCCCATGCCTGACGGCAGAGGTGGGTTTTAAGAAGTTTGCAAAAGGCAAGGAGGGTGGGGGCAATCCTAATCTCTGGGGGGAGCTGGTTCCAGAGGGTCAGGGTCGCCACAGAGAAGGCTCTTCCCCTGGGTCCCGCCAGAAGCTGAAGTGGTCGTTGACAGACAGGATGTTGCAGCATATGATCTTGTGGGCAATACTTAGATCAACTCAGAAAATTAAAGTTAAATTAACTCAGGATGACTCAGCATTCTCCTCATAGTCCTTCATTATTATTATTATTATTATTATTATTATTATTATTATTATTATTATTATTATTTATATTTGTATGCCGCCCCTCTCCATAGACTCAGGATATTGCACAATCCTGACAGTCCTCTCTATGGCCATGCATGCCATCACCTCAGGTCCATTTTCGGTCACTGTCTTACATGCACGCACATCTTCCACTGGCCAGCTGTTCTTCAGATCTCTGCAATGCATGCATGGAGAATGCATGCACAGAGCATGGGCACACAATGCGTAGGTGCATGCACCTGTACCTTGCAGTTCACGTGGGGCACATGCATGGGGTGATTACGCCTGCAACTGCACCTTGCAGTTTGGGTGCGTGTATTCACTTTGGGCATTTGGTGTCTAAAAGTTTTGTCATCACTGCTTTATACAGTACAGTGTTCCCTTGGCTTTCGCGGGGGATGAGTTCCAAGACCGCCCGTGAAAGTCAAATTTCCACGAAGTAGAGATGCAGAAGTAAATACACCATTTTTGGCCATGAACAGTATCACAAGCCTTCCCTTAACACTTTAAACCTCTAAATTTCCATTTCCCATTCCCTTAACAACCATTTAGATTTATAAACATAATTATTTATTAACAATAATTATTTATTTTGTTATTTATTAGCAAAAAATATTAACATAATTAATGATTTTAACAACAATTAATGATAACAAGGCTGATTGGCTGAGATTTCGGGCAATCAGCAATGGCGTATTAAAGTTTGGCAATTAATATTTTAATTAATATTAATATTTTAATTAATATTTTTAAAAATATCAATTAAAAAGTTTTAATTAATATTTTAATTAATATTAATTAAATTTTTAAAAATTGTAGTATAGACTTTTTGTGAAGGTTGGACCCGCGAAAGTCAAGGGAACACTGTATATGAAAATACATAATTAGATTAGATTAGATTTATTGGATTTATATGCCGCCCCTCTCCGCAAACTCGGGGCGGCTCACAACAATAATAAAAACAGTACATAGTAACAAATCCAATTCCCACCAATCTAATTACAATTTTAAATTTTAAAAAAATTCATTAAAAAATCCCAATATATATAAAAAACAGGCACACAGTCAATCAATAAAACGGCAAAACAACATGGGCAAGGGGGAGATGTTTTAGTTCCCCCCATGCTTGACGACAGAGGTGGGTTTTAAGGAGTTTACGAAAGGCAGGAGGGTGGGGGCAATCCTAATCTCAGTGGGGAGCTGGTTACAGAGGGTCGGAGCCCCCATAGAGAAGGCTCTTCCCCTGGGTCCCGCCAGACGACATTGTTTAGTCGACGGGACCCGAAGAATGCCGACTCTGTGGGACCTAACCGGTCGCTGGGATTCGTGCGGCAGGAGGCAGTCCCAAAGATATTCTGGTCCAGTGCCATGAATACTGAAATACTCCTAACAATGAATATAGCATACCTGTTGGTTTTATCCCAGTCATTCTAGTGCTGAGACTGTATTTCTTTCCCTTCGCATTTTGTCTCTCTTGGAATTTTTTCCCCAGCACTGTGTTCTCCCATATATTATTTCCCCTAGGATAGAAATAGGAAACAAAATGAAATATTTTTGACATGATCTTGCTTTGTTTCAATTGCTCTTTTTTTCGTACAAAGAGGCAAGAGTTTGGAAGATGTGCCTACCATTGACAGTTAACAAGACAAGGTAGCAGAATGATTGGGCCACAGGGCAAAAGAAACCTTTGCTCTCAAATGAACCTTACTATCCATTCTCCTTCGTTGGCTCAATAGGGCTGAATGAATCAAATGAATGTCACAAGCGAAACAGAGAGAAAAAACCCTTTTACTTGGTGCTAACTCTGAGATGTTCATAATAGTCAATCAGAAGCTTTCAAGATGAGAAGTTGAATTTAGAATGGGCCACTTTTCATTTCAAAGTCAAATGCAAGGTAGGAAAATCAAAGAATTTTCAACAGAGATTCCTAAAAGAGTTTGCTGTTTTATTTGTGTATACAAAGACACACACAGAGAGAGAGAGAGAGAGAGTAGCCATAAACAGAATGTTTATTTGAAAGTTAAACACACATTCATTTCTATGGTATTTTTTTTCTGGACAAAGGTATAAAAAGTTGTAATAATGTAAGTTAACACATCTTTTGTTATTGCACCTCAAGGCAATTTTTAATTGGAAGATTATGTGAATTTATTTCTGTTTGCTTTAAAAAGAGTTCTTTTGTTTAAAATCCACACATCACAGTAACTGAGTAAAAAACAAATCCATTTATTTACATCTTACAAGGACTCGGCCATTGAAAAATATTGAAGGAATAACATTCTGTTGTTTGAAATATAAGAGGTGAGTTTTGCTTATTCATTTGTCAAATGGTTCTGTGCAACCTTCAATCACCACAAAAGAACAAAATAAAAAACTGAACTGGGTGTTTTGCAAATCAGTTAAAAGTAGAGTAAATTATACAATAGAAGAACAGTGTGTCTGTTTTTTAATGAAAGTGTATATCTGGAGGGACAGTGTAGAGGGCACAGTTTTTAACCTTATTGCCAACTTGCTTCAGTGCTGTTCCAAATTGCTCCCCGAGTGAATTATCTGCCTGTTGAATTTGAAACACATGTTTGCCCTTGAAAACACATATTTTCAGAACCCTCAAGGATGAAAAATCATGAAAAGGACCTTTTAAAATAAAGAAAAAAAATATGGGGGAAGATTAATCACTGTTCCATCTCTTCTCATCTCATTATGTCCTGGAAGCCTTAGCAGCCATTTTTTCCTATCAATAAAAGATAACTATGGTTAACTATGTCGTGTAGTTTTGTCCTGAATTACAATTTTGATGTGATTACACTAAGGATATTCTTTTTTAAAAAGAGTTTGTTCTCAAAATCTCCCCATGTTCAGCTACAAGGTAAAAGAGCTGCTTGGCTGCATGCGTAAAGGAGTTTACTCCCATTCTAACAACAGAAGCCCTGTTCCACAATGTATTTCAGTCGGTTGATGTGAAGATAAATCTATTGCGAGAACATGTGAGTTAAATGAACTAATGAGTTAATCATGAGAACTCATTAATCTATCATGAGAGCTAGTTTGGTGCAGTGGTTAAGATACCAGGTCAGAAACCAGCAGACTGTGTGTTCTAGTATTCCACTGTCGTTCAGCCTTAGTCGTATTGCAATGTAAAAACAGGAGAAAAGAAAATATTAGGTATGTTAGTCACTATCAAAATAATAAAGGTGGGATTAAATACATAGGACAAGATTCTATGAATCTTACATGGGAAAAGACACGAATACACCAAGACCTATATACCTATACCCAATCTATGAAAACGTGTGTGTGTGTGTGTGTGTGTGTGTGTGTGTGAGAGAGAGAGAGAGAGAGAGAGAGAGAGATTTTGCTGATGATGAAAAGGAAGGGAGCCTAGTATAGATCTATTTCAAACTTATTTTGCTCTCAGCAGCTAGCCATACCCTTATTAGGATTTGAACCTGGAGAGTCTGCCTGTAAAGCAGTAGCTTTAACCTTTAGACCACAGGTTCTCCTCCTCTCAGCTTGTACCAGAAGAGTTATATGTTTTTTTTCTGCCCCTGGAGGTGCTGAGAGGCAAAAAGGAAGCAGTATGCTCCCTCCCATATTTGGGTATTCCAGGGTGATTCGACAGAAAAAAAATTACTTTTCCCTGACAAATTTGCCTTCCTTGGTGTCCGCTCCCTCAACCAGTACCTCCCAAGTGGTTCCCATGTTTGAGGAAGCCGTTTCCCAGGCTGAGGTGATCCCTATGGCAAATCTTTTTGTGGATGCCGTCATTAAGCAATTGCAGAGCTCAATGGCCAGATCCCTGCCTGTTGTGCTCAGCTCTGGCCCAGCTCCTGCCCCAAGCAATGTGGAGGTGGATGTGGGAGAGACATCCACATGCCACAGGCCTGTTTTGCTTCCAGTAGAATCTGTCTCCTCTGACCAAGGAAGGGTGAGTGACAGGGAAGAGGGGAGTTTGGCAGACAGCCCAGGAGGAGATCAATCATCTGTATCATCCCTGGATTCTGAACAAGAATTAATGACACATCCACGCATGCATAGAGTGATGCATAGGAGACAACAACTGAAGGATTATTACAAGAGAAAATGAGGCCACCTGTGGTTGGGTGGGGCTGCTGCAATTTGGGGGCCTTCAGTGACCACTTCCTGACTGATCTTTTAAGGGCTCCCAATTTGAAAATCACTTATTAGCCATCTTAAAACTATTAGAAACCTTTAGAATGACAAGTTTGAAAAGTTGCCAAGTGAGTTTAAATTCAACTTCAACAACAAATAATTACAAACTTATGAAGTTAAAGAATTTGAAATAATTCTTTTAGGTGTCCCTTTTGAGAAGCTGGTGGTCCTCCCTTCTGCTGGAACAAGTAAATGTGACCTAGAGACTCCTATTGGGGATCGACTGGCATTTATTTTATTTTATTTACTTATTTATTTTATTTATTTTTCATAGTTACGGTAATTCCAAAACCACATAGTAAAAGCCAATGTTCAGGATTTATCTGGATCTAAATCCAGATAATATTCTTAGATCAAAATCTTATTTAACGTTTTATAGTTATTTCAAATTCTTTAAGTTCATAAGTTTGTAATTATTTGTTGTTGAAGTTGAAGTTAAACTCACTTGGCAACTTTTCAAACTTGTCATTCTAAAGATTTCTAGTAGTTTTAAGATGGTTAACAGGTGATTTTCAAATTAGACAGTGAGTGTTCTTCAAAACCTTCCTCCATGGTTGAAAGCAAGATGGCTGATCATGTTGTCTCCTAATGCTGAAACTGAGTGAAGACTCCTGTTCTCTTATGAGAAGCAGCCTTCCACATGTAGGTTATCTCCTATCTTCTACTTAACAGTATTTGAAGAAGTTCCAAAGAAATGGATTGCTCACAGGTTCTTTAGTTTTTGTCATAACTGTCAACACTTTTATGAAGACAACTTTAACTTGCTATGCCTACCTCACAAGTAAAATAAAATAAAAAATAAAATACCACTGTTTACAAAGTAGAAACATCAATAATCAGCCATGACATTTGGTAGCAGTAAAGCTGGCATTGGTGCACTGCTCACTTGTGCAAGCTGAATTAATTCTTCTTGAACAACGAACTATCATAAAACTGTGTGTCGTGTGGTGTATTTTCAAAGCAGATGCAACCATTATAGAAACTGAACTTGTGTTTTGAGGGAACTAACCTAGTGAACGATTATGCTACAACACTTTTGTAATCAAAAAGGTACATTGAGTTGGTGGCCCACAATTATTGATCTAGAGTGACATGCTTGGGGCTCCATTCCTAAAAATAATGGATATAACCAGGATGAAAGCTAAAATGTGGTTGTATTGCATTCATACTTAAACTTATTGTAAATTAAATATAGTTTGAAAAATTGTGCTCCAGCTGCGTATGTAATACATTTGCCCTTTTGAATACCACCTTTGGAGATTGCCTTTCAGGAGATGAATTAAAAGCCTTTGGAGCCTCTGTTTTGCACTAGACCTACCTCATATGTCCCGTAATTCATTTAAATATTGATCAGTGATGCCTGCTATCTCTCTGCATCCCCTGGATGTAGCTCTCCTCTGCACTAATGAATAGCTGTTAATTCAGGTTTCTTAACTATGCAGGGAATACATCCATGCAAATACAAATAGGAACATGTTTCTCATAAAAGCAAAAATGATGAAGCTATCATATGTCATTAAGATGAGTTTTCCATTCATGCTGTTAGCTATCTTGTGTGCACATCTGCATGCAATTTATATTGAGTTGTTTACTTGGAACATAGAAAAATGAAAGCCTCTAGTCTCATAATTGTGCCCAGTAGCAAATATAATTGGCAGCATGATATACAGAGATCTAAGAAATGACTTAGTACATTAAAAAAGCAGATGCCAGGGCTTAAATCTCAGACTTTCTGGCTACAAAACAAATTATCACTTAGAGATGGTTTTCCCCCTTTTAAAAAAAATGGGGTTCAATTATGAGTCTTCCAACTGGTTCCAAATGGCACAGGATTCAAGCACACAGAGATATTTATCATTACTGGAATTTCATTAGAGGTATAAAGGTATAGTTTCATTTAGTCAACTATAAGTTCCAGAACTCAGATTTTCCATTTCAGACAAGACAGTTGGGCTTTCTCTGGTTCGCGTTTTACAACCTCTCTCCAAGTTCGGGAAATTGATCTGGACACAAAAATTTTCACATTCAGTTTGAGAAAGACTATTTACAGTTCTATCTTAATGAAACAATTAGATAGATAGCCTCGGTGGCGCAGTGGTTAGAGTGTAGTACTGCAAGCTACTTCTGCTGATCACTGGCTGCCAGCAGTTTGACAGATCGAATCTCAGTAGGTTCAAGGTTGACTCAGCCTTCCATCCTTCCAACGTTGGTAAAATGAGGACGCAGATTGTTGGGGGCAATATGCTTACTCTCTATAAACCACTTAGAGAGGGTTGTAAAGCACTGTGAAGTGGTATATAAATCTAAATGCTATTGCTAATTAGATTGTTAGAACAATTAATTAGAACAAGGGTCCCCAAACTTGGCAACTTTAAGACTTGTGGACTTCAACTCCCAGAATTCTCCAACCTGATATGCTTGCTGGAGAATTCTGGGAGTTGAAGTCCACAAGTCTTAAAAGTTGCCAAGTTTGAAGACCTCTGAATTAGAACAATTAATCAGTGGAACAACTTGCCTCCAGAAGTTGTGAATGCTCCAACACTGAAAGTTTTTTAAAAGAAATTGAACAACCATTTGTTTGAAATGCTATAGGGTTTTCTGCTTGAGCAGCGGGTTGGAGTAGAAGACCTCCAAGATCTCTTCCAAATCTGTTATTTTATTCTAAAATTGAATTATAAGCCACCTGAAGTCATTGATTTTAACAGGCAGCCACTGACATTTTGAATAAGCAAACAGAATATTCTTCGATCTTCATTAATTCTGGTATAGATTGGATACACATATTTATCCATTGGTGCACAGGTTTTTTTAGTTCAAAAGTGGCTCAAAGTTCTAGAGAAAGTGTAACAGGCCACATGTTAGTACAAAAGGAAAAGAGGAGGAAGGAAGGAAGGTAGGAAGGAAGGAAGGGAAGGAGGGAGGGAGGAAGGTTGATTGTAGACTTTTATAATGAAAACTATATTATTTTACAATTCACAATCCAAATATTGATTCCCATGCCCTCCATCCATCCATCTTCTACTTTATCTGAATCTTCAGTCACTAAGTTTAATTTGAACACATTGAAAATTGGCAAAAAACTGAAAAGCCCATGCACCATGGAATGATTAACTACAGCTGAAATGTAATTTGACAGGGGTCATAACTCAATTAAATAGCCTTTGCTTTGTACACAGAAAATTCCAAGTTCATTTCTTGGTATTTCTAGTTAAAACGATCAGGTAGTAAAGAAGACCCTTTGCTTGAGATTCATCAATGATGTTGCCATAGACAATGCACAGATCCTTGACATCTATGTTGTTAAGCCAGCCATTGGGTGAGATAAGATCTACATCAAACATTTCCTGGTTTTGGATGCATTTGATTGGCTTCCATACCAAATACAATACTATTTACAAAGAATACTATTTATTCTTTGATTTGACATAGCACATTTTTTCTATATGATTTTTAAAAATCTGGTCCTCCAGGGCCCTATGCAGTGGTCTTCTCCATTATAATTTGAAACATATACTGTACTAGGAGACATGGGTGAAAATACTGTGAATATCTTTCAGACACACATGGGAGATGAATTGCATTAGCCACAATTTAAATAAATAAATAAACCAAACCTCTAGTTGCAGTTGCAAGTTTCAAATTCTGAGAATGAAAACCGCAACAGATCTAGAGGTTTATGGACGACTTCCCTTCAGGTATGAGAAAAAGAAGAAAAACCTTTGATTATTTCCCCCACACAAAATGTGTTCTGATTAATTTTGAATTTGAATAATTCAATTCTCATTGTACCCACAATCATACATGTCCAGTTGGATGGACATGGCAATGTAGCTTTGGGCAACATTTTCCTGCCTTGTAACACTGCAGTTGTAGTGTTTTATTATTTATTGCTGCATTTAGCTTTGCATTGGCCCTGTATATGAAGGTTGCTTTGTTTTGCCCAAGGTTATTAGCATGTTTAATAATACAGAAGCTTAATTGTGTTATATCAAAGAAGTTAAAGTGAGGAAGCAGTTAGCCAGAGTTTAAACTTGCCATTTTTATGTTTTCATATTTTACAAAAGGCCATGAATGATTTATGCATTTTGCCATATATGAACCCACTCAAAATCAAATTCTTGCACATCTAAGTTCTTGGCATCAGAATTACAAAGTTATATCAGTTACTTATTCAGTGTAATTTTATATATTAGGATAAAGTGTGGGGGGGAGACTCATAAATTGTGTTTCTCAAACACAACACAATAAGCTGCCACAGAAAATCTACAGATATAAGTCCCCTTTCTCCCAAATCTGTGCTCATGAATTTTTAACAATTTGGAGTAGAGATGCATTTTTTAGATAATGCATTTCTTTATGCTAGATTTTTTTTGGTACTAGACTGCTATAAAAAAATTCAAGGGACCAATAAAATACCTTATTTGTTGTATTTCTTCATCAATATTTTGAGCCCTATTTATATATATTTATTTTTTTAAACCTCATAAGACGGAGGATTTAAATGTTAGTATGTAAAAAGCTCTTTTATTTCAAAAGATGTTTATTTTTCTCCACCATTACAACCATACAACATATCACATATACCTTCATTATAGAATAATCATATATTATCTCTAACAAACAATAACCTAAATTTACAAAACTATTTTAAAGTTATAATGCTCAATCTTTCCCAAGTTTTTCTATCCCCACTCCCCCCTTTCCATCTCAGGTGGGTGTTCCACCTCCATTTCCTACTTTTCTTACTCCTTCTCTCCTTTCTTCTCTCTTTCCCCTTCCTTCCCCCACTTCTGCTATCTCTCCCTTCCTTCCTCCTTCCTTCCTTATTTCCCCTTCTCCTCTCTCCCCTTCCTTCCTACTTCCCCTTACACCCTCAAAAACCTTTCTAATGGAACACTTTGACTCACTCTTAATAGCCTAGTCTCTCAAAAATATGCCATTTTATATCAGCTTTGAGATACATTATGTGTATCTCAAATATACATTATATGGTTTCTTCCCCAAACCCCCAAAACTTTAACCTTAGCCTATCTACTGTTGACATCACCAATTTCCTAAGAGGTCTGTAAGGGGTGTGTATAAGTGCACCGATGTGCCTACTGTCACTGTCCTAATGTCCCCTTTTATTCATATCCATTTCATGTATTAATAGCCATGTTTATATCTAAACTGCTAAAAATAAATAAAGGGAACACTTAAACAACACAATATAATTCCGAGTAAATCTAACGTCTATGAAATCAAACTGTCCACTTAGGAAGCAACACTGATTGACAATCAATTTCACATGCTGTTGTGCACATTCAACTTTGTACAGAACAAAGTATTCAATGATAATATTTCATTCATTCATTCAGATCTAGGATGTGTTATTTGTGTGTTCCCTTTATATATATCAGCAGTATATATCAATTATCTAATTCATGCTTGACAAATAAATAAATAAATATTTATTATCTTATTATTATTATCTTCGGAGAGGGGCGACATACAAATCTAATAAATAATAAAAAATAAAATAAAATAAACATTACATACATGAATGTACAGTTGTCTTTATCCTCTGCAACATATTGAATTTGTTCTGGGACATTAGGGGGAGCATTGTCCTCAACCAATGGTGCTGAATTGTTCGGTATTACATTTTCCTCTATCTCTTTTGGGGTATCATTTTCTCCTTTGGACAAGGATGGCACATGATTTCCAATTCTCCAGTGCTCCTCCTAAAAACAGATCATAGGATAAAAAGATATATCAAACAGATATCATCTCAGCTTTTAGAAGGTAGCCCTGGCTCACTCTTTCATTTTCTTCTTTCGAGTGTTAACGGGGAAAGAAAAGAAACCTAGCAACTAACGTGGTATTATCTTTCTAAATATCTTATATTGACATCTCCTTGATAATCTTTTGTAGGTCTTCCATAACAAGAGGATTTCTATTCTTATGTGTTATCTTTTAAGGATAAAAGTGTCATATCTAAAGGACAAGTTGAGCCTTTAGTACTTTCAGTAAAATACAGCAAAGATGAAGGAAAAAATGAGATGATAACCCCCAAGATGCTAAGAAAAGGATATAAAGCCATTGTTTTAAGGTAGAGCGGGCAATGTTTGAAAGCTTCATCGCCATAGAATAGATCTTTTCAAGGCTGACAGTGAATGATGTGGCCAAAGCAAAGTGAGGATGAAGCATGGTTAAACAGATGCTACTATTATTTCTTTCTGACATTCTTTTTTTTTGACATCTCCTCTCTCTTCCCCCCGCTCATCCCCTCTCTCTTTCAGAACCTTTTCTCTCTCTACTCACCACTTCTTGCTTTTTTTAATGCCTCTTCTCCCTCTGAATGCAAAAAATAGCTCCGTAATGGTGCAACTAGGATTTACACTACAAAAATGCTTATTTTTAGTTTCATATGACTTCTAAAATAGGCACTAAAAGCAAAAATGATAGTGTCTCAAACAGGGATGCTGTAAGGGATTAATCCTCCAGCAAAAAAGTTTAGGTTACATGAAGTCAGTTAATTAATCAGAGAAAGATAGTTTAGGAGAAGCTAGTTTATAACTGAAAGCCAATTTTTGTTGCTGTGGATATAAGCCCTATGCTAGAAAGGGGGAAAACATGAATTCTAGGCCTCCTTTAGGGATAAAACTATTGGGTTACTTTGAGGTAGTCACTCTTTCTTAGCCCTAGGAAGAAGGTAATGTCAAACCATTTCCAAAAATGCTATCAAGAAAACTGCATGGATTTGGATTAACACCAAGAATCCATAATGACTTGAAGGGAGTCAAAGACATAGTTTAATCAGGATTAAATGCCTGATTCAACAAGCTGAGATTTAGGAATTGCATTGCAGATGTCCCAACCATCCTGCCTCTCTAAGACTCAGTTAAGCCTTCTGCAAGTTCAATATTCATTTGTCAAAATTGGGTTACATTTCCAACTCACTGTGGGATATTTCAACCAGATATTCTGCCCTTGTTCCAGTCTTGTTAGCATTCACAAGACAAGCATATTTTTCTTATACTCTAACAGAACTTTAAATGTTAAATTTATAGACATTTCTAAACTTCTGTTTTCACTTTGTCACTATGGTGTAATGAGTGTAGATTAATGAGGGGAAAAAGAATTTCAACAACTATAGAGCCACTCTGCAGCCTAAACAAAATTGACAAAAGTGAGGGGGGGTCTGAATACTTTCCTAATGCACTCTACGATCTAAGATGGAGATATTTGGGGATGGGGGGGGGGGTTTGCTTCATTTTTATTTTGTTTTCACTTTTTGTTATTTTAAACTTCTTAGCCCATGTCTGAAATATGGACAGATCCTGAAAATGGAGGTGGAGTAATAATTATGACTAGGCAAAGGCCAAGGGCAAGTTCAAACACGTCATCAGTTTGGAGTCTTTATATCCCTGTAAGAGACCTAGGTCTAGCCTCCTTTGAAGTCCATTGACTCTTGCCAATTTATCTTGGCCATTAGAAGTTCAGATTCTTGTATTTAGACAGCATGAAATAAACTTGTAGTACTTTTTGAACTCTATCCTTCTTCCTGATTTCTTATATATATCCACTATGGATGCTCTGCAATCAATGATTTCATGTGCAGCACATTGCTTGTTGTGTTGCACCCCTATTTATTAATTTATTAATTTATTAATTTATTAATTTGTTAATTTGTTAATTTGTTAGTTTCTTAGTTTCTTAGTTTCTTAGTTTCTTAGTTTCTTAGTTTCTTAGTTTCTTAGTTTCTTAGTTTCTTAGTTTCTTAGTTTCTTAGTTTCTTAGTTTCTTAGTTTCTTAGTTTCTTAGTTTCTTAGTTTCTTAGTTTCTTAGTTTCTTAGTTTCTTAGTTTCTTAGTTTCTTAGTTTCTTAGTTTCTTAGTTTCTTAGTTTCTTAGTTTCTTAGTTTCTTAGTTTCTTAGTTTCTTAGTTTCTTAATTTGTTAATTTGTTAATTTGTTAATTTATCAATTTATTTATTTATTTATTTATTTATTTATCAATTTATTTATTTATCAATGTATCTATTTATCAATTTATCAATTTATCAATTTATCTATTTATCAATTTATCAATTTATTTATTTATTTATTTATTTATTTCTATGCCGCCCTTCTCAAGGTGACTCAAGACGGCCTACAACATTAAATATAACAATATATAAGAAATCTAATAACTATAAAATATGAAAATTTACTAAAACATTTTAAAAGACCCCCATGTACACTCACACACATTCAACCAATCCAATCATATCTTGTATTAGCCGGAGACAGTCTCATCACTCACGGCCCCCATGCCCGCCAGCAAAAGTAGGTTTTTAAAGCTTTATGAAAGACCAGGAGGGGGCAGTACGTATCTCTGGAGGGAGTTTGTTCCAGAGGGACAGGGCCACCACAGAGAAGGCTCTTCCCCTAGGCCCCGCCAGTCGACATTATCTGGCCGACGAGACCTGGAGAAATTCCTATGGAATTTGCATTTCCCCTTCCTTGTGAACCAAATGCAGCTGGTACAATAAAGATGATTTTAACACATGCTCTGCTTTGGGAGCTTTTCAAGGAAATGATATGAATAACCTTTATCTCCAACTTGTCAGTGATACCTTTTATCTCATGTTTCATTGGAGGAAGCTCTAAAATATGACACCTATTAAGTTTTCCAAGCAAGGGAATTTGAAACAATTCAGTAATAAAACTGATCCAAAATGATCTAAATCAGCAAGTGCAAGCTCCTCATCTCAACATTTTGCTTGGTCTTTAATGGTCTAAAAGGCAGGTTATCAAACAGCGAAAATATTAAAGATAAGGTCAAGAATGTAAATCAGCCTCCATCTCACCTTCAGAATATGGTATCTTCACAGGTCCATCACTTTTTAAAGACAAATTACTGCTCATCCAATTATTTTTTTGAGTTATCTGCATTTCAGGAAAAGCTTTTAGCTCCTTGAAATGTCAAGTGTCACCTTCAGCTTATTTAAAGGGGATACATACCAAATCCTGGAGTCTTATTGCTATACATGTATTCTCTCTCTGTGCGTGTGTGGTTGTTTTTCTGTTGAAATAACTCTAGTATTCCCAAATATGGGAGGAAGCACTCGGCCCCATGCAGGGGTCATTCCAAGGCGGATAAATTTTTTATAGTCATCAAACTATAATTTTACATGGTTACATATTTTTGCTGATAAGTGAAAATGAAGGGAGCCTACTATAGATCAGAACTGGGCCAAAATAGGTCTATAACAGGCTCCCTTCACTTATCAGCAACAATACGTAACCATGTAAATTATAGTTTGCCAACTATAAAAAAAAATTATCTGCATTGGAAATGACTTCTGCGTGGGACCGAGAGGTAAAAGGAAAGCAAAGTTGCTTCCTCTCATATTTGGGAATACTAGGGTTATTTCGACAAACAAATATCTATATATCCACTTATCTCTCTGTCTATTTCTCTCTATCTCTCTCCCTCCCTCCCTCCCTCCCTCCATCCATCCACCCACCCACCCATGTATCTATCTATCTATCTATCTATCTATCTATCTATCTATCTATCTATCTATCTATCTACATCCATCTATGTATCTATCATCTATCTATCTCTATCTCCATCCATCCATCCATCCATCCATCTATGTATCTATGTATCTATCTATCTATCTATCTATCTATCTACATCCATCCATCTATGTATCTATCATCTATCTATCTCTATCTCCATCCATCCATCCATCCATCCATCCATCCATCTATGTATCTATCTATCTATCTATCTATCTATCTATCTATCTATCTATCTATCTATCTATCTACATCCATCCATCTATGTATCTATCATCTATCTATCTCTATCTCCATCCATCCATCCATCCATCTATGTATCTATCTATCTATCTATCTATCTATCTATCTATCTATCTATCTATCTATCTATCTCTATCTCCATCCATCTATTACTCAAAAAATAAAGGAAACACTCAATACATCCTAGATCTGAATGAATGAAATGTTATCACTGAATATTTCATTTGCACAACTATTCCATTTGCAAAACAGCATGTGAAATTGACTGTCAATCAGTGTTGCTTCCTAAGTGGATAGTTTGATTTCACAGAAATTTGATTTACTTGAAGTTATATTCTGTTTTTTAAGTGCTCCCTTTATTATTATTTTTTTGAGCAGTGTATATTTTTTTTTACAGAATGCTTTTATCACAGTTCTGGGAAACCTCTTATACTTAAATAATAATGACTTTTTGACTGTATGTTGTCACTGGTGGAGGGGTAATTGTTCTGCATATTGTGTTTTTTATTGCTGGTAAGCTGCCTAGAGTTGCTATGAGTGAGTAGGTACCAATTGAAAGTTTATAAATATATAAATGAAATACAAATGCAATGCTGAGAAAAACATGTCAGAATGAATGATAAATGTTCACATTTCTACCTGTCCAAATATCCCAAACGGAACGCCCGAAATGTCCATGAGAACAATGCTACGGTCTGTTGAAGAAGTCGCGATAAAAAGACAGTTGTTTTGCCAACAAGACTCTAGGCTAGTGATGCAATCTTCATGTGCCTGAACTGATCTTAGTAGAGCAGGTGGTTGTGTTGTGAAGTTTTCTCCCAGAGCAAGACAGTAGTCCTGATGGAGAGCAAGGAGGGGGGGGGGAGAGAAATAGGAGAAACATAAGTACACCAATAACTTTAGTTTTAGTTTTTAACATTATTGTCAATTCAAAGTAGGTTAAGAAGTGTCATGTAATATGTGGGCAATATATAGAAATAGTTAGTAAGGCTACATAGATTTATTCTGTTCATTTTGGCAGTATTCAGATAAACCACGGTGGCATCATATAGTCCTTAGATTAATTTAAATACAGTGGTACCTCTACTTAAGAACGCCGCTACTTAAGAACTTTTCTAGATAAGAACTGAGTGTTCAAGATTTTTTTGCCTCTTCTTTTTTAAAAAATATCTTTATTAATTTTCACTAAAAAGAAAAACAGGACAAACCTACATTTAACATATATTTAGGGCTACAATTGCCCCACTTATTGTAGAAGTCTTTCTAATACGGAAAAAGAATACACTAAGAATTTGCTAATTCAACATAGTAATTTGAATGAAAAGAAGATTTTTTGTTTTTATGTAATTCAACCATTAATAACTGTAATTATAGAAAAATAAACTATTTTAATACATTTACATGCTTTCAGGTCATTTGAATTTTTATTTTATTTTATTTCCATTTTCTACTTAAGAACCTGAGCCCAGAAAAATTTCCCAGAAAATTTGAGTGCGGCACGCAGGCCCGGCCAGTTTCCTGCCATTCCCCCTTTAATCCTGGCCATCTCTGGCTTTTCTGGGCTGCCAGAGGAACCTTTCAGTGGTGCTTAAGGAAGCTTTGGCAGTCCAGAGTGAACAAAGCATTTTCCTTTCTCTGGGGCGCTTGGAGAGGGAATAAACCTCTGCCAGCATCCAGAGAAAAGAAACGCTCCCTTCGCTCTGGGCAGCGACTGTCCTCCTCCTCTTCTTCCTCCTCCTCTTCTTCCTCCTCCTCCTCCCACCCAAATTCCGATCTTTTATTTCTTTCCTAATGGGTTTGCACACATTATTTGTTTTTACATTGATTCCTATGGGGAAAATTGCTTCTACTTACAAACTTTTCTACTTAAGAACCTGGTTACGGAACGAATTAAGTTCTTAAGTAGAGGTACCACTGTATTTACATGGCCCCATATCCTAACAGTGTATATATGAATATAGTCGCCTATATTGTAGCTATGGCAATTGGCAAACATGATTGATCACTGAACTCCTTGGAGAGCAACAACTGAATGGAAAGATCTATGTTATCAGCTATGCTGAGAGCTGCTGTATTCAAAAGAACATGAATCAACGGCATCAGAAACAGGCATTTGGTTCAGCATCCTTTTCCATTAGTGTCCAGGTGAATCTAAGAAACCCCAAATTAAGACAATTCTTTTGTCTGTTTGCTTTGTTTGTACTTGGAAATCATTTCTGGTTATTTAATAGCCAACGTCTACAGAACATGGAGGTTCCATAATTCATAATTACTCAGAAACACTTCCTCCCAGAATGTATATCCCACTTTTATTACTTTTGTAAAAAAAAATATCTTGAATCTGATTCTCAGTCTCCCTCTTATTTTACCCCCAACAACAACCATTTTAACAATTCCATTTCAAACTCAACAAAAAGTATATAATGTGGCATTCACATAAAGTAGAAATATGCCTCTTGCATACAACTCTATACATCAATTTTTCTTCATAGTTATGACTTGACATGCAAAATACAGAGCTGTAGGGTAAAAAATATGCATGCAAAGGATGCATGCTTGATGGGTGTGTAAAGAGAGATGCTATACAGTGTGTATGATATTTGTTGTGGGCTTGCTCACCTTTTGGACTTCTTCATACGTATAATGTCTGAATAAGATTCAGAAGTCATGTTCATAAAAACTTGGCCTGGTTTTATTTTAGTATGATGTGTAACTAGGGAGGGGCAACAGCCACCATGGCGTGGAATGCAGTACCACCTGCAAAAACAGAGCTGTGTGTGCAACTCCATCAGTGCAGTCCATGCATGCACTGTGCATGTGAAATTCGACTTCTGCGCCTGTGCAGCAGCCAAATCTCACCACCCCAGCCAGCATCAACAGCACTTCCCAAGCTCTGGCCACATGGCCTGCTGTGGTCTCCTACACCACAGGCATCTCTCAGAGCAGTGATGGCAGCTGCCCCGAGAGAATCATGGCCTTTGGGAGTATAGAGCTAGAGGCCCGGCCTGGCACCGCTATTGGCGGAGCCCGAACCCATACAAATCTACTGTTGCTCGGAAGGTGAGGGAAACAGACACAGTGTCCCCCCGCCGAGCGAGATCCTACCTCCTCCTCACCCACTTCTGCACAGATTGTGGTTTGGAATGGAACAAGGGAGGGGGCGGGCGGAGTCAGTCTTATTTGTGCAGAAGCATTGGAGGGAGGATGGCGGTCAGCAGAGGGGCGCTCTATCTATTCCCTTCATCCTCCACTGCTGCAGTCTTTTCGCCACGTCCGGGCTCCTCAACAATTTATTGAAAGGGCCATGGGGTGCCGCCCATTATTATTATTATTATTATTATTATTATTATTATTATTACCATTACCATTACCATTATATCATTATCATTATTATCATTATTATCATTATTATCAATATTATTATCATCATTATTATTATTATTATTATTATTATTATCATCATCATCATCATCATCATCATCATCTATCTCTATCTCCCCCATCACAGCTTCAGCAGGCCTGGCTGTGGCAGCCCTGAAGACGCTCCCAAATTGGCTTCAGGCCTGATAGGAAGGTTGTCGTAATGACTAGTACTTGAATTTGATCAGGGAAACATACGTTCAAATCCCGAGCCGTGACCAAGAACTGAAACACATAGAAGTTGTTTTCTAAAAAATCCTGAGAAATTGTATTACGATCTTAAAACTATATGTTCCACATAAGGAGCATTATGTGTATTGCTTGCTTCAATTCCATTAAGTCAATACAGAAATCCTTCCTCTTACCTCTATGTGCCATATTTTTAGACATCCAACCAGATCGGCTGTGATGAGGTACTGGTTTCGTTTTTCTGTTGTCATAATAATAGATCCCACTCCGCTGTGAGCTTCAAATTCTGCTAATAGCTTGCTTCTTTGTGTATTCCAAAACCGGACCCAACCTACACCTCCACAAGAGACAAGGTTGGCTCCACCTAAAATAGGAAGACAAGGAGGCATAAAAAAAATAGGTCCATGATGCTTGGCTCAATTCAATGCATAAAAATAGATTATTTGACTAGCCTAAGCCCATCGGGCTGCTTGGACCTTGGTTTGGTGCATCTCTAGACTGCTACAGTAATTCCGAGAGAGGGCAGGAGAGAGAGGGGGAGGGAGAGAGGGTGGGAGAGAGGGCGGGAGAGAGAGGGGGAGGGAGAGAGGGTGGGAGAGAGGGCGGGAGAGAGAGGGGGAGGGAGAGAGGGCGGGAGGGCGGGAGAGAGAGGGGGAGGGAGGGGGAGGGAGAGAGAGCGGGAGAGAGAGCGGGAGAGAGAGTGGGAGAGAGAGGGGGAGAGAGAGGGGAGGGAGAGAGGATGGGAGAGAGAGGGGGAGGGAGAGAGGGCAGGAGAGAGGGCAGGAGAGAGAGGGGGAGGGAGAGAGGGCGGGAGAGAGGGCGGGAGAGAGAGGGGGAGGGAGAGAGGGCAGGAGAGAGAGGGGGAAAGAGAGGGGGAGGGAGAGAGGGCGGGAGAGAGAGGGGGAGGGAGAGAGGGCGGGAGAGAGGGTGGGAGAGAGAGGGGGAGAGAGGGGGAGGGAGAGAGGGCGGGAGAGAGAGGGGGAGGGAGAGAGGGTGGGAGAGAGAGGGGGAGAGAGAGGGGGAGGGAGAGGGGGAGGGAGAGAGGGTGGGAGAGAGAGGGGGAGAGAGAGAGGGAGGGAGGGAAGAAAGGGGGAGAGAGGGGGGTCATTGGTTTTGTCCCATGAATGTACTCTATTCCATTTGTTCTATTTGTGCAAATATTTATAAGATTAAAACCTTAATCTTGAAGTCTTCCTCTTACATGTTCTTTCTGAGAATAGTAAAATAAAATTATGCATTTGGTTTAACTTTCTAAATGCAGTAGTTCTTTTTTCATCATGAGCCGTTTTTATTGCAAGGGAAGTTTGCTAGATGGGCGTTGTGTGGCTTTTAGTCTTCATTTTAATACTGCAGCTTTCCACCAGCAGTGAAATATGCAGCAATCCTTTGCCTTCTCACACCGAGAGAAGCTATCACAGTAAGAAATTAAGCCTTAGAAACATATTTCCCCGATTTTTTTTATTTTCTATTTACAAAACCTGTACACGGCACTGTAAATCTTCATATAAATGGTTTTTACTTTGGCAAAGAAAAGTTCCCCTTGTCAGTTTTATGTACTTTATGGGCACCAAAGAATCCTAAATAATTCTTAAAGCAACAGATTTCTCAAATCATTGGACATAAATCTGCAAAAAGATTCCAATTTACCTTAGAGGGAAACAATGATATTTTCATTCAAAAAACATCTGGAAAAAAAACCTGGCTGCGAAATTACTTTGTTTTCTGAAGATTAGTTGCAGCAAAGCTCTCAACTGGACCGAAATTCCATCATCATCTTGCAAAGCTATTCCAACTTAGAGAGGCATAAATCAATATTTATTTACTTAGACAATCTCTGGGTAACCAGTCTTTCATCATAGATTTGCTCATATGGAATGTACCTTTTATATCAAACACAATTTAGTTCTGAATCAAATAAAAAGAAAACAAATGAACAACCTGCTTAGAAATATTTATATATTTTGGTAAGTGATAACATTAATTTTGGGAGAAGGTTAATTCCAGAAATAGGGGGGGGGGGTGAATTTCATTAATTATCAAAATGAATGGATTTGTTATGTTTGTGAAGATCTAGGACAAAGTAAGGAGGTTTTAATATTTTTAAAAACTAACTTTTGGGATGAAAAATATAGGAACTGTGAGGAGGATTGAAAATAAAAATGTTACGACTTCATTGTACAAATTCACAAATCTGAATCATAATTCAGAACTGAATAAAAAAGTCCAGATACATCAAAAGACAAGGACAAGTGTGATTGTTCATCTGTTTCATCATCAAAGTCCTTTATTCATCTGTCTGAAACCTCTGCGGTCCTCACTAATCTGCCCTCTTTTTAAAATTTTAGTTAGATAATTTATCACCTTACTCCAAGGAGCTTTATATGGTCTTTGCCTTACAATCACAATCAGTGGTGGGATTCAAAAAAATTTACTACCAGTTCCGTGGACATGACTTGTTGCGGGTTGTGTGGCATAGTTGGCGTAGCTTGGTGGGCATGGCAGGGGAAGCATACTGTAAAATCTCAATTTCCACTGGTGCACCAGAGGAAGGAGGGTGTTTGCCCAGGTCCACCTGGTGCACCAGTTGCGGCACTATTTGGACAGGGAATCTCTGCTCACAGTCGCTCATGTCCTCATCACCTTGAGGTTCCACTACTGCAATGCTCTCTACATGGGGCTACCTCTGAAGAGTGTTCGGAAACTCCAGATCGTGCAAAATGTGGCCACGAGAGCTATCGTGGGGCTTCCGAGATTCGCCCACGTCTCGTCAACACTCCGCAGACTGCACTGGTTGCGGATCAGTTTCCGGTCACAATTCAAAATGTTGATAATGACTTATACAGCCCTACATGGCATCAGGCCAGAATACCTTCGGGGCCGTCTTCTGCCGCATGAATCCCAGGTCCCACAGAGTTGGCCTTCTCCAGGTCCCGTTGACTAAACAATGTTATCTGGTGGGCCCCAGGGGAAGAGCCTTCTTTGTGGCGGCCCCGGACCTCTGGAATCAACTCCCCCCGGAGATCAGAACCGGCCCCACCCTTCTTGCCTTTCATAAGTTACTCAAAACTCACTTTTGTCACCAGGCATGGGGTAACTGAGCTACCCCTAGGCTATTATAGGTTTGTGTATGGTATGACTGAGCTGTATTGTTTTAATGTTATGGGTTTTAGATGTTGTTTTAATGTATTGGATTTGTTATATTGTGAGCCGCCCTGAGTCCTCGGAGGGCGTACAACTCTAATAAGTAAGTAAGTAAGTAAGTAAGTAAGTAAGTAAGTAAGTAAGTAAGTAAGTAAGTAAGTAAAAACAAACAAACAAACAAACAAACAAATAAGGTTATCGCAAAATCCCCATTTCCTCCTGATCAGCTTGGACTCAGGAGCAGAGACTAGATGGGGGTGGGGCCAGTCAGAGGTGGTATTTACCTGTTCTCTGAAATAAAACTTCCACTATTGGTTGCCCAGGACTGGTCAGAACCTCCTGAAACCCACCCCTGATCACAATTGGGACCAAGTTTTCCATCACGAAGCAAGGTAGTTACTAAGTGATTTTAATCATTTTTTGCCACAGTATTTAAGTGAATCACTGTAGTTTTATTAAATGAATCACATAGTTATCCCCCATTTTCCCATTGACTTTGCTGAAAGGTAGCTGGGAAGGTTGCATATGTATCAATCAAGAAGCTACAACCTCTTGGTTAATACATGCCAATGCCAAGCACCCAAATTTAGATCATACAACTATTTACTGACCCCTGACATCCTGGACACAAACTGTTTCAACTCCTACCCTCAAAACGTCGCTACAGAGCACTGCACACCAAGACAACTAGACACAAGAACAGTTTTTTCCCCAAACGCCATCTCTCTACTAAACAAATAATTCCCTCAACACTGTCAGATTTTTACTAAATCTGCACTTCTATTTCTACTAGTTTTTTCTCATCATTCCTACCATCCTTTTCCTCCCACAAAGGACTGTATGACTGTAACTTGTTGCTTGTATCCTAAGATTTTTATTAATATTGATTATTTGACCACTATTTGCTTATTTGACCACTATTACAATCATTAAGTGTTGTATCACATGATTCTTGACAAATGTATCTTTTTCTTTTATGTACACTGAGACCATAAGCACCAAGACAAATTCCTTGTGTGTCCAATCACACTTGACCAATAAAATTCTATTCTATTCTATTCTATTCCTTGAAATGCAAAAACCAGTCATTATTTACTTCAGTGTCACTGTAACTTTGAAAGGTTGCTAAACAAATTGCTGTAAATTGGGGACTGCCTGCATCAGGTTGATTCAATCTTCCATCCTTCCAAGGTCAGTAAAATTAGGACCCGGGTTGTTGGGGGCAATATATTGACACTGTAAACCACTTATAGGGCAAGTCACTATGAAGCAGTCTATAAAGTCTAAATGCTAATGCTATCAGAAAGGACTTATAGTTTACCTGTGGCTGAGATATTTCTACTCTCTAAGAAGACAAGTCTAGTTATGGCATTGCAGTTTTCAGCTTCAGGATTAGCTGCAGACCTCATGTGTTTGTCAGATGTTTTGTTCTGTAGCATTTGAGAACCTGTGGGGAATAATTTAAAAAACAACCTGATTAGTGTATATGAAGGAGAGGGGAAGCCAGATTTCATGGTGCCAACAATGAGCATGATGTCAAATACAAAAGAAAAATTAGAATATCATGCAAAAGTTCATTTATTTCAGTAATGCAACTTAAAAGGTGAAACTTAATGTTCTGTCGGGCTCTCTGGTAGACTCCTCCCAAAAATTCACAGGTACAAATTTCACACACACACACTTTTGAAAATTCAAAACAATGTTCTTTATAATGAAAAGTCACTTAAGCTAAGCCTCTTTTGGTATAGTAAAGAGCACTGGTCTCCAAACAACCTGGTAATTTGTACAAGTCCCTTATCAGTTCTGTGATACTTAGCTTGCAGCTGTGATGCAATTCACAGTCCTTCTTCTTTCACAAAGTGAAACACACTTTGCTCTGGTTTAGTTTCAAAGCGGGGAAAAATCAGCACACAAAAGGTCAAAGTCAGTAAAGCAGGCACAAAACACAACGATCAGATAATCCTGCACAATGGCCAAACCCACAGGCTGCTATTTATAGCAGCCTCACTAATTACCACAGCCCCACCCAACCACAGGTGGCCTCATTTTCTTTGATAATAATCTCTCAGTTGTTGTTGCCTATGCATCGCTCTCCGCATGTGTGGCTGTATCATTAACTCTTGTTCTGAATACAAGGAGGAGCTAGATAATTGATCTCCTTCTGAGCTGTCTGCCACACTCTCCTCCTCCCTGCCACTCATGTCTTCTCGGTCAGAGGAGCCTTCATCATCAGATTCCACCAGGGGTAAAACAGGCCTGAAACATGTGGATGTCTCCCCCACATCCACAATCCTTGGGGCAGGAGCTGGGCCAGAGCTAACCACAACACTTCATATATAAGAGATAGTCATTACATGAAAGGCAAAATAGTTCAAGTCATGATTTATCATAATTGTGATGATCAAGGCACACAGCTCATGAAAACCCCAAATCGACCATTTCTTAAGGGAGTACAAAATAAATATGAGGTATACCACAATATATACTGCTCCAAAAAATAAAGGGAATACTCAAATAACACATCCTAGATCTGAATGAAAGCAATATTCTCATTGAATACATTGCTCTGTACAAAGATAAATGTGCACAACAGCATGTGAAATTGATTGTCGATCAGTGATGCTACCTAAGGGGACAGTTTGATTTCACAGAAGTTTGATTTACTTGGAGTTATATTGTGTTGTTTTAAGTGTTCCCTTTATTTTTTTTTGAGCAGTGTATATAGAAACATTGGGGACTTTTAAAAAGCAGTCTAATTAAGTCTACAGACCTTTAAAACTGGCTCTAAAATTATATGATCTTATCTATTGGCTTTTGAGCTAACTTGGACAGCAGGTTGTTTTGATTACATTTTGATCTAGTTGGGTAAAGACTGTGGCTCCTTATGGTGTTATATTTCTGTATTTTACCATGCCCAAGATCCACACGGCTTATTTTTTAATATATATGAGAACTTTGGTGCTCTCCAAGGGATTTTCTATTCATTTCTTCAGCTTTCAAGCATTATAGCTTTTGTGATCCATGGAGAACTGATCTCTAAGCCTGTTCAGTTTCAAAAGGATATGGACGGGCAACATGGGAGTGAAATAAGAATGTCAGAAGAGAAGTAAAATCCCCAAATCTTTCTGGGTGTAAGAACAATTTATGTGGGTTTTTGGTTCCCAGACTACAAGAGATCTCAGCACAAGTAATTATGCTTATACTGTTGAGATAAAATAGTATCTTAATTAGGCCCTTAGTTAAGCTTCTGGGATTTTTTTAAAGGGAAAAGTATTCAGCTCCTTTAGCTTTCTTGTTTCTGTAAAAGGAAAGAAGCTGAAAGTTATAATTTAAAGACTGACAAGTTCCTACTATAGTGGTATAAATGTAAAATTAGTAGAATGTTATTTGTGGGCTTGTCTCTCCATAAGGGGATTCCCCCATCCCACTAGGTTAGATAGGATGGGTGTGCTATGTAGTCATTTGATGGGGCCTTGGAGGTCTGGAGAGCAGATATCTTTCCAAGATGATTTAATTGGTTGTTTTCCGGCTCATTGCAGAAGTTTGCACAATCTGATCCTTGTAGTCTCATCAAGATACACATTTTTATGATCTTATAATTCTAACTTTTAAAAATGGCAACAATCAGAAAGCAACACTACTTTAGAATAGGGGACTGTAAAGAAAAGAATCCAGAAATAGAATAAGTTATCCCATTGCATTGTCCCCTCATTTTGATCCTAAAGTACAAAAAAAGTCAAATAATCTCCCTGGTCATATTGTGCCTCTATATGGGTTTTAATTAGAGTTAAATGGGAACTGATCATTGCTGAAATGTATTGCAAACCTACCTAACATGATAAAAATAAATGAATTTTTCATTCAGCTTAACTCTAGACATATCCATGTAATTTTCTTGTCAGCAATTTGGAAGTATTTTGTCATTATTTTATCCCATGACTGTTTTTGTTTTGATTTTTCCAGAGTAATCTATAGGCCTGCGATATTCTGGTGGTCTCCCATTCACTTAATGCTTGTTTTTTCTTTCTTTTTTTCAAGGCCAGCTTATTGTCACCACCACTTATATTCACAGAAACACACAGGTACCAGACAAGTTTCAAAGTAAATTTTTATACTGCATAATTATTAAGTAACAGGTGCTGAATATTGTATTTTATTCCATGTTTTGCTCCTTGTTTTTTCCCCCCTATCTCTTCATACTCCCTGGGATTTTGCAAAATAAAGTTTTATGTTTTAAGGCCATAAACAATCTCTTTAAGCTGTGGGTATGGCCCTGGGATCTTAGCAATGTTACTGCCAAACATCTATTTGAATGAGACAGAAGGGAAAGATTTTAAATATGTAGGGAAACATATATTAGACATTTTATGGATAATGTATAATGTTTTATTCTGGCACTTGGAAATTTTGATACGTTGCATTTGGTACCTCTTCAAAGACAAAACGTGGCTCTATCTTTCTCTCAAATGTGTACTGCAGTATATTTTTAGTCCTCTCCTTCTTAATATAAGAAAATTGCAGGTAATATAACACCAATTTAATGGGCTTCTGCATAACAAATATACTGAATCATCCAACGCTAGACAGGGACTGGCAGAGGTCATTTTAAATTAGGAATGCTCTACAGCCACCAAATTGCTCTCGGTTGGTTCATTACAGTCTTCATACACATTTTAGATCCTTAAGGGCTTAGACATCTTCTTCCAACATCATTATTTCAGCTCTATTCATAACAAAATGATTTTCTGGCATATCTTACTTTATCTAGTAAAGATTAGATAGCCTCCAATTTGTGTTGAAAGAAAGAAAGAAAGAGGGAGGGAGGAGAGGGGAGGGAGGGAGGGAAGGAAGGAAGGAAAGAGAAAGAAAGAAAGAAAGAAAGAAAGAAAGAGGGAGGGAGGGAGGAGAGGGGAGGGAGGGAGGGAAGGAAAGAAAAAGAAAGAAAGAAAGAAATAAGGGAGGAAGAAAGGAAGGAAGGAAGGAAAGAAAGAAAGAAAGAAAGAAAGAAAGGCTTCTCCTCTTGTGAGTGATACAAGTGCAGAAGATCAAGTCACTTTTTCTTACTATTCTGCCTTCTGCCTTATAGGCTATCCTGACAGCAAGATTTGATGAGATTAAAATTTATATAGCTGACCCTTTTTAAAATTGCCCTGCAATTTAAGGAAGGCAAGCTATTCTGTACTGTTAGTTGAAGATACATTTCTGTCCCTTCTATAACAAACTCTTCTCACCTCGCTGTCTTATATATGCGAGTTATTCTTCCATAATGGAAGCTGCGATTTGTAGAACGGGGAGCAATTATGAATTGCCTGCTGGCATGTTGGTTAATATATGATAACCATTAGTGTGTGAAGACTCAGCCAAATGAAATTTCTCAGGTTATGAACAGCCTCGGGGGGAGAGGCTGAGTTGCAAGGGAGCCCCCTCAAATTATTTATCATCTTGCACTTAAACAAGGCAGAAATTAAGGAAAATATTCCCTGCTGAAGATGGTAACGCAAAAAAACGCTGACATAGATACGACACAATAAACAGGAACAATCGTTTTCAATGTGATGGGGAATTAGCAAACAATCTATAAGGAACAGCCTGGTTGTTGCTGCCTTTTGTCACTCTGACAAGCAAAGGCATAAACAGTCTCCTAGCTGGAACTCATTAGTATTAATTTGAGAGATCAAAGTTTCCCTAGCCTGCTTGATCTCATAGAATGAGATAATTGCAACCTTGCTAGATTAAAAACAAATGATAATTTACCAAGCAGCAATATGATAGGAGACACATAGGATGTTAACTATACATACAGTATATAGCAGCTGCCCAGCTGCACTTGTATTTCTACTAGTTTTTCTCATCGTTCCTATCATCCTTTTTCTCCCACTTAGGACTGTATGACTGTAACTTGTTGCTTGTATCCTAAGATTTTTATTAATATTGATTGTTTCTTCATTGCTTATTTGACCCCTATGACAATCATTAAGTGTTGTACCACATGATTCTCCCTGCCTTCCGTAAACTCCTTAAAACCCACCTTTGCTGTCAGGCATGGGGGAACTAAAACACCTTCCCCGGGCATGTACAATTTATGCATGGTATGTTTGTGTGTGTGTGTGTTAGTATATTGGGGTTCTTTTTAAATTTTTTAAATATTTAAATTTATTTGGATTTCTTACGATTTGTTGTGTCTTGTTGTGAGCCGCCCCGAGTCTGCGGAGAGGGGCGGCATACAAATCTAAATAATAAATAAATAAATAAATAAAATGTATCTTTTTCTTTTATGTACGCTAAGAGCATATGCACCAAGACAAATTCCTTATGTGTCCAATCACACTTGGCCAATAAAATTTTTTATTCTATTCTATTCTACTACTATCTCTTGTCTCATGCCAATATGGACAATTGAGGGTATCAGTCACATGTCTTGAATAGCATGGTTCCAATTTCTAACAGTCTTGACCATTGTAATATGATCACTGATTATATAGCTCACAAGTGCCTCAGCTCAACTAATATAATTCAGCACCATCACTTAATGGACAGTTCCCCCAAATTATTTCAGTTTGGACTATTCCTTGCAGGCACCAACCTACAATAGAAAAGTTCAATGCAATGAAAGGTGAAGTCATTTGCTATTCCCCTTCCTATACAGTTTCTAAGCCTAAGAAAACCAATGTCCCATTATGATGCTCACTAACCTGAGTTAGACCTCAATGATCTTCCAGGATTGTAGGAAAGCTTCATGATGGCATTTTCAGTACTATTATTCCATACAACAATCTCACCATCAGAACTGCCTGAATTAAATCATAAAAGTAAATGCATTACCAAAAAAAATAGTATGCAAAGATAAATCAAAGATGAAAATAAGATTGAGAAGTGCTGAATGCTTCATGTTTTGGTGTATACAAAGATTATGTTCAGTGTTCTTAGAATGGCTGCAGTTTTCTATAAGAAAACAAAAACTGTATTACACAGAGGATTGCATATAACACGCTTACCCTAGTTACTGAATTAACTCATTTACTGGGTTCAGTCAACATAATGAACCCTAAACTGACCTTACAATTGGGTTCATACAACTAAACATAAGAAAATTAACAATATTCTAAATAGCCAAATTTAATATGTTGCAGAATGCAGGGTCTATATCTTTACCAATCAGGTTAAGAATGCTGTGAATCATCATTGTCATTAAACCATGATCTATGTATTGTTTCATGCAGTCTAATTTCACGCCCCATCTAATTTTTTTTCTAGTTTTCTTCATTATTAGTCAGGCCCTCTCCCTGTCTCCTTCCCCCCTCTCTCTACCTCTTTCTCTCTCTCTCTCTCTCTCTCTCTCACACACACACACACACACACACACACACACACATACACACACACACACCTTATTTAGGATCCCATGGCATGTACTTTTCTGTTTCTCCAGAAGGCATTCTGTTTGCAAAATAAGCACACAATGCAATGCAAAATTTATATTTAAATACAAATCAGATGAACAAGTGAATATATATAAAAAAGACTAGGTCAACTTAATGGTGTGATCCCTGATATCTTCTTTTGTCCTAGCAATTCAAGTTTAAGTTCATATACAGTGGCATCAAACCATTGATGGGATGGGATCCAGCAATAAAATAGACCCTTCTTCTCATTTTTATTTTATTTTTGGCAAATCCATTCTGGTGTGAAAAGAACCAGTAAAAAGTGCAAGTCCATTTTTATAACCTTGTATGAAGTCTTTGCATTAGAGTGGGGTAATTGTAGATCCCGCAAAAGAAAAGTAGTAGCAGAAAGTCAATATGGACAGTGATGACTTTATCAACATGTAAAAGATGTTAGTTCCTCCCCCCAACCATGCCCTACATCAGGTTTGTGTGTGTGTGTGTGTAGGTAAAGATGACTCTGTTGTTAATTATGAATAATTAATTTGATTAAACATTTGAACAAATCTGTGCTATGATATTAGATTACAGCAATGGGCTTTACATGCGACTTCCCCCAGAGACTCATCAAAACTTGCAAGTAATAAAAAATCTAGCAGCCCACTTATTAACTAGTGTTCATTGCATATTACACCTGACTAGTGGACTTTTCATTTTCTTCCAAAGATTACCAGGGGCAGTTCAAAGTGCTAAGCCTCATACAGCTTGATAAATTGACTTTAGTAGGAGTCCTCTTGCAACTAGAAGAACCTACCCAGCACATCCAATTTTTTCAGAGAAAAATAGCTGTTGAGGCAAGCAGGATTGACAGCCAGAGATGCAGTGGTTCAGTAGTGGTCTCTATCCAAAAGCCACTTTCTAAAATTTAAATCTTTTCCTTCTTTTGTTTTTATTTCTGAAACTTGCTTGCTTGTGGCTGTTCCATTTTTAATCCTTATTAAATTTAACTTGCTATGGACATTTTAATTGCTATGCTAGTAAACCCTAGGGAATTCTTGAAGATGTTGACAGGATACAAAATGATTATTGAAATAAAAAAAGTAAATTAAAATACTCATCCAATATTAAAGTGCTGTTAATTCAACTTCATAATAACTGAACCAATAACAGTCTCAATTGTGGTGAACACTGGGGAAAATCAGGTAAGAACGAATAGCTCAGTTCGCACAATATTTTAGATAAAAGAAATATAGCCACAGAGCCTGAAGTGTCCTGTGTTTATTTAATGAAATCAATCCTAAGTCTATCCAGACCACATTTGGGAGTAACCCTATAAAAATTTATTGAAGAATATTTTTAGTGATGTTAATTAATACTGATAAGAGGAGTCCAATAAGGATTCTCAGTCATCCAGGTAATGTTTGTCCCAAAGATACTTTTTCACGAAGCAACTGGACTTTTATTTGAAGATGTTTCACATCTCCTCCAAGAAGCTTCTTCAGGTCTGACAAGATAGTGGGGAATGAAAGATTTAAGGTTAATGAAGTCCTTGGAGGTTTATCTTGATCCTCTCCTGAGTAGGAGTCTCCTGATTTCTGTAGTTTGCAATTTTTTCTCTGGAAATCTCTTTCTACTCCCATACCATTCAAAGGGTGTTCATCCCAAACTATATAGCTAAACGTCTGTAGAGAGATTCTCACTCATTTGTATTTGTATTTGTATTTATTAGATTTGTATGCCGCCCCTCTCCGAAGACTCGGGGCAGCTAACAACAATATAAAAAGACAATGTAAACGAATCTAATATTAAAACAATCTAAAAAAACCCCCCAATTTAAAGAACCACTCATACATACAAGGAGGGTGGAGGCAACTCTGATATCTGGGGGGAGCTGGTTCCAGAGGGTCGGGGCCGCCACAGAGAAGGCTCTTCTTCTGGGTCCCGCCAAACGACATTAATTAGTTGACGGGACCCGGAGAAGGCCAACTCTGTGGGACCTAACCGGTCGCTGGGATTCGTGCGGCAGAAGGCGGTCCCCAAGATATTCTGGTCCGATGCCATGAAGGGCTTTATAGGTCATAACCAACACTTTGAATTGTGACCGGAAATTGATCGGCAACCAATCATCCAAGTCATGGTTGTCTCAACAATGCTTTTTTGAACTGGACTTTCTTGTTTTTTTCTTTGAAGAAGTTTCTCTTTTCATCCAAGAAGCTTCTAAACCTCCAAGTACTTCAATGATCCTCTGAAATGACCAGTTGTCTACAAGGAATATAAACCATTCCATTCCCCACTCTCCCGTCAGAGTTGGAAAAGCTTCATGGACCAGAAGCAAAAGGTCTTCAAAGAAAAAACAAGAAAGTCCAGTTGAAAAAAGTACCTTTGAGACTGATAAGAGGAGTAGAATGGGAAGAGGTTGAGATTCTAGTGTAGAACATATGCTTTCCATTTGAATGGATAACTAACATTTAAACGTTTATGATTTTATATAATAATATCCACTCTCATGTTTCTTAAAACTCATTTCTTTTATTTTTCTTTCATGTACGACCATCTAGAAAGAAATTTCACAGTACTCAGATTTCTCCGAGTTGGATGTTGAAGAGCATAATAGAAGGTCAGAGCCATAATTGTCTTATTGCATGATTTCATTTCTTCTTTCTATGTTTCAGGAGCAATTAAGCTCCACAAAATACAATAGATAACTTAGACCAGACAGCAGATCTAGTTCTACACTGAAGTGCCATTAGTTCAGCCATTAAACATTTCTCTACCTGTGACAAGAGTCTGTGGAGGTAAAAATGCTGCACATGAAATGTCATCCTTATGCTGAGCTCCTCCTTTCCATTCCGAAGGTTGGACAAGATACTGAGTCAAATTATTTAGGCGGAAAACCGTGATCAACCTAAAGATACGAACAAGCAGAAATGAAACCAATGAGTGGACCTTCTTGTTCCTCGGCTTTTTACCCCTTGCCTAAGGAGTAATAAATATAGAAAAAATATACATCCATTGTCTATCTGACAGTAGGCAGAGGAGAAGGAAATGATGGTAGAAGGGGAGATCCTGGGAACCATCTTTGAATGGAGAACTTGCTTATGTCAGTTTCCAGTTCTAACCTTCCAACCTAATTTATCTTGGTACTGTGGCTTATTATAAGGAAATATGCTGAGGATTCAACAGTCTCTTTTAATAATTTCTTAAGGGAGTACAAAATAAATATGAGATGGCATGGGGGAACTGAGATACTCTTTCCCCCTAGGCCGTTACAATTTTATGCATGGTATGTCTGATGTCTGTTTGGTTTTTATTATAATGGGTTTTTAATTGTTTTTAATATTGGATTATTATTATATGCTGTCTTATTATTGTTCTTAGCCGCCCTGAGTCTTCGGAGAGGGGCGGCATACAAATCCAATAAATAAATAAATAAATAAATAAATAAATAAATAAATAAATAAATAAACAAACAAACAAACAAACAAACAAACAAACAAACAAACAAACAAACAAATAAATAAATAAATAAATAAATAAATAAATAAATAAATAAATAAATAAATAAATAAATAAATAAATAAATAAATAAATAAATAAATAAATAAATAAATAAATAAACAAACAAACAAACAAACAAACAAACAAATAAATAGCTCAAAAAAGAGGGAACACTCAAATAACGCATCATAGATCTGATTAAATGAAATATTCTCATTGAATATTTTGTTCTGTACAACATTGAATATGCACAACGGCATGTAAAATTGACTGTTCATCAGTGTTGCTTCCTAAGTGAACAGATTGATTTTGCAGAAGTTTGATTTATTTGGAGTTATATTGTGCTGTTTAAGTGTTCCCGTTATTGTTTTGAGCAGTGTATATAAAAAGTTAAAGTTGATATATCCCTCAGAGTGCAAATACCTTGCCCTAGGAAGACTTTATATTCTTCAGCAACACAGTCAGCAAGTTAGCAAACAAGGGACACTTCAGAATATTATTTTCCTATTCAGATGTTACATCTTTTCTATCCTGCTCTAGGTAGTGGAAAGTTGGTCTCTGACAGAAAGTCACTTGAAGTGACCAGAAGTACAGTGTTCCCTCGATTTTCGTGGGTTCGAACTTCGTGAATAGTCTATACCACGGTTTTTCAAAAAATATTAATTAAAAAATACTTCACATTTTTTTCTATACCACGGTTTTTCCCGCCCGATGACATCATGCATCATCACCAAACTAATAATTTTTGCAAACAAATAACAAAAAATAATAATTATTGTTAATAAATAATTATGTTTATAAATATCAGGATCACCAAGTGTCTTATTCAATGGTGAGTACCAGTAATAATGGTGAGTAAATGGTTGTTAAGGGAATGGGAAATGGTAATTTAGGGGGTTTAAAGTGTTAAGGGATGTCTTGTGATACTGTTCATAGCCAAAAATGGGGTATTTACTTCCGCATCTCTACTTCGCAGAAATTCGACTTTCGCGGGCGGTCTCGGAACGCATCCCCCGCGGAAATCGAGGGAACACTGTATTTGAAATGTAGGTTTACAAGTGGCTGTTATGTATAAGCTGGGTTGACAAAATCAGAAATGAGGAGGTAATAAGACACTTGGGGAACTCAAGGGAAATCAGAAAAAAGAAAAACTTAGAATATTTTGTGACACCCTGAAAAATACAGCATACTTCACTTAATCTTCCAGAGAAAGATTGAAGGCAAACAAGGTTGAGGCAGAAAAACACCACCATGGCTTCAAAATTTAAGGGACTGGTTTCGATAAACCCAGCAGCTCTTTTTTGTGTGGCTGTTGATAAAAATAGAATTGCCAACATGATTGTCAACATCTGATGACAGATATAGCACAAGAAGAAGAGTCATCCCCTTGGATTTTCTCTTCGTCTTTCTCCATAGTCACAAACTATTCCATCCACTATTGTTACAAACTATTTGTTTTATTAACAGATGCCTTTGCAACGTTAAATGTTTTCATGTTTTAATTTTCTCCTCTCTTCTGCACTTTTGTTGCCGAAATTGTATGTTGCAAATCTCATTCTATATTTCTAAAAAAATAATCTATTGTTCAGTTACATTTCTTACTGCCAAATCATAATGGGAAATGTGTCTCCAATGCACCATACATTGTTCCTAACCAGAATAGTTGATGACACAGATAATTACTGCCCTAACCAATTCATAGCTTTGTTAAAATCTGCTCAAAAATTGATTAATTTAAAGGAAAAAGAAAATCCTTTATTTGAAAATGCAGTGGTACTTCTACCTATGAATGCCTCTACTTACGAACGTTTCTAGTTAACAACTGGGTGTTCGAGATTTTTTGGTCTCTTCTTAAGAACCATTTTCCACTTACAAACCCAAGCCTCTGAAACTGGAACTGGAAAAGGCAGAGAGAAGCCTCCATGGGGCCTCTCTAGGAATTTCCTGGGAGGAAACAGGGCCAAAAAGGTGGGGAGAACCCTCCGTGTTGCCTCTCTACTAATCTACTGGGAGGAAACAGAGCTGGAAAAGGCGGGGAGAAGCCTCCATGTGGCCTCTCTAGGAATCTCCTGGGAAGAAACAATGCCTCCGCCCTCCCTGTGGTTTCCCCACTCGCAGACATTATTTGTTTTCCATTGATTCCTATGGGAAAAAGTACTTCTTCTTACAAACTTTTCTACTTAAGAACCTGGTCATGGAATGAATTTTCGTAAGTAGAGGTACCACTGTAATAATATGGAAAATATGGGGTCTTTAAAAAAAACTATACTTTGGATGTATCCAGAAAAAAATGGTGCAGTTTTTAGGCAGCAGAGAAAAGAAGAGATTAATTATCTTTGAATTATAACTCATCTAGGCTGAATTCACAGAACATCCTAAATTATTACCTAGCGTATCTGCATTTGTCTTGGCAATTCAGCTATTGGGATTTCCAAACCATGCTTTATGACTTAAAATTGTTATATAAATCCAGCCACTTGTGGCATACCTTATAAACCAAAGCTTATCATACCAGATTTAATCCTAAAGTTAAAGAATTAGCTTTATTATTCAGTTATAAAAGCAACAAATTCTGTTGTAGCAGCTCAAGGACTAACAAATAACAAACTGTCTTTATTTTCAGTGTTATAAAATACTATATAAAAAGAAAACATTTAGGTCTTATACTCCCCCCCCCCCAAAAAAAATAATTTGAAATGATATGAAAATGTTGTAGTGAATGAGCAAATTGTGCTACTGAATTTTGGCAGTTTGCATCAACAGAGTGATGCACAATAAGAGCAAATCTGACCATTGCAAAACAAAGGACCAGGATTTCAAGTCTGGTTGTGTAAGGTATAATGTTGGGAGTAACGGAGTAGAGGGCTCTTCTAAGAAAGTATCTCGGGACACTTTCTAATGTATTTGTGTCCAATATGCAGTGTGGGTTCCAAACAGATGAGCTGTATTCAAAGATTGGTCTGGCAAATGTTTTGTATGCCCTGGTTAGTAGTGTGATATTACTGAAGAAGAACCTATGCAAGATTAGATTTGTTATTAGTGACATACCCTAATCCCAACCCATCAGAAGGATATGGCCCCAAACTATCAGGGAAGTTTAAAGAACAGGGAAGATTTTCAGAACTTGATTCATAAGGAAGCCAAGAAAAAGAGCAAATTTTATAACACTCTATCTCTCTTCCCCTTTTCGAATGCTCATCCTGGCTCTGGGATAATTAGTAAGAATGGGATGATGTTTGTATTTACATTATTGGAGAGGAAAGGATTATAAGAGAGTAAACAGACACACAATGGGGAATACAGTTTGAAAGGAATATATTTGTGCTGCTATTTGCTTAGAGCACTTCTGCTGTGAGCCATGAGGCACTAAGGAGGCAAACTAAAGTATCTCGTGTAAAACTGATTGCGATCTTGTCAGTGTCAGGCAACAGAGACAGCTGGCCATAAGGCTCTAATCAACTAATTAAGGTCACAGAGCTGAGCTTGTTAACTTGCAGTCAGCACTTTCCAGAGGTGCTTGAAAAAAGTACTCAGGAAGAAAGAGCTTGTTCAGGCAATCTGTCCATCCTTGTGATTGGGGTAGATAAATTATATATTTGGGTTTTAATTTCTTCAGTTTGCTTAAGGGGAAGTATGGGGCAGGCATTCAGAATAGGTTTCCTGTTGCATACCTAAAATCCCTGGCTGCTAAACTTTAGATAGATGCAAAAGACTTTATTTCAGTTTCAAGAAATAGGAGATGAACAAACCAAGTTATTTTCTATATCCCAAAATCTGTATTTTGGAAATCATCTTTTGAACTTGCAGAATAATCTCAGCTGAGATGTTTATCCTGAAATAAGGGTTTTATTGAGGGAGGTAAATTGGCCTTCATCACCACTTGTTTTTCTCTCTACTATATTCTGCAGTTAAATCATTTCAATATGTAGTACAGTGGTACCTCTACTTACGAACTTAATTCGTTTAACCCTTATTTCAGAAGTTTATCCTGAAATAAGGATTTCGTTGAGGGAGATAGGTTGGCCTTCATCACAGAACTAAATCATTTCAATATGTAGTAGAGTGGTATCTCTTCTTACTAACTGAATTCGTTCTGTGACCAGGTTCTTAAGTAGAAAAGTTTGTAAGAAGAAGCAAATTTTCCCATAGGAATCAATGTAAAAACAAATAATGTGTGCAATTGGGGAAACCACAGGAAGGATGGCGGCCCTGTTTCCTCTCAGGAGATTCCTAACCCCATGGAGGCTTCTCCTCGCCTTTTCCAGCACTGTTTCCTCCCAGGAGATTCCTAGAGAGGCAACACGGAGAGTTCACCCTGCCTTTTCCAGCTCTGTTTCCTCCCAAGAAATTCCTAGAGAGGTCCCACGGAGGCTTCTCCCGGCCTTTTCCAGCTCTCTTTCCTCCCAGGAGATTAGTAGAGAGGCAACACGGAGAGTTCTCCCCACCTTTTTCAGCCCTGTTTCCTCCCAGGAAATTCCTAGAGAGGCCCCACGGAGGCTTCTCCCTGCCTTTTCCAGTTACAGTTTCAGAGGCTTGGGTTTGTAAGTGGAAAATGGTTCTTGAGAAGAGGCAAAAAAATCTTGAACACCCAGTTCTTATCTAGAAAAGTCTCTAAGTAGATGAATTCTTAGGTAGAGGTACCACTGTATTTACCATGATCTTTATAGCCCAAATCTAGTCCAATTTTCCCATTCTCCATTTGGTTATGCCAGAATTAATGAAGAACAGTTTTTGCAGAAAAAAAGAACATCAGTTTTATGAGACTGCTGAGAAAATAAAGATTTTCAAACATAGGCTGAGCTCCTTTAATCCTGTCTAATCTACAGTTTATAAACACATAACACTTATCCCTGGCTAAAGCAGGTTTTTATACAGTATGCTGCACAGAAACATTTTATTCTGCTTAAATGTATTTACATTGATTTTCTATTTCCTTTGCCAATAACATTTGTTCAGTAGAAAAGCTAAAAAGCTGCTGAGTGCAGATGAGCCAAATTCAGACTTTAGAGAAGGAGACTCAGATTCAGTTATAACAATTACTATCTTCTTAAGACTTCTTTTTAGCACCAGTATAATGCAACTGATTTTCAGGCTGCAAGTTTCTAAGCCCATTAAAAGCAGATGTACAATTTATTATTGCTTTTCATGGTGAGTAGCCCCTTTATAGTGCAAGGATGTCAGTTTAATTATCAACATGAGGACTGATGTTTAAAGACCCGAGAGATTTCTAGAAGGACATTTTTGCAAATTACCAGACAGAAAGGCATTGGGTCACTAACAGAGCAAATTTATTCCTGGAACGCATTGAGTTCTTGAAAGTTGCTAATAGTGTAGAACAGGTGGCACGCAGAGCCATATCTGCTGGTACATGAGCCATTGCCCTAGCTCAGCTCCAAGGTGCATGTGTGTGCCGGCTAGCTTATTTTTGGCATGCACAGAGGCACTGGGTGGGCATTTTTTGTTTCAAAAGTGCCTCCAGGGAGATGGGGAGGGTGTTTTTACCCTCTCCTGGCTCCCGGGAAGTCTTTGGAGCCTGGGGAGGGCGAAATACGAGCGTACTGGGCCCACCAGAAGTTGGGAAACAGGCCATTTCTGGCCTCCAGAAGGGTGGTGGAAGCTGTTTTGCCCTCCCCAGCCATTGAATTATGGGTGTGCGCATCACTGGTATAGAATATCTTTCTCAAATTTAACACTCTAAAGATACAATGGACTGGATTTCCATAAATTCCCAAGCCAGTATTTTTCAGTTTGATAACTTTGAGATTCTGGGAGATTCTGGGAGATTCTGGGAGATAAGTTTGAGATTCTGGTACTGCAACTCCCAGAATTCCCCAGCCAGAAAGTCCAACCTTCTTAAAATTTGCAGGGTTGAGAAACTTACTTTTTCCTACCAGTACGGGATCCCGACACGTGTGTCCGCACCCCCACATGAGATTTCACTTCTGCGCATGTACCCGAAGTGATATCTTGCATGAGGATGCTCGCGCAGGTGATATTTTGGCAATCTTTGTCCTTTATGCCAAAATCTCACCCGCATTGGCATCCTCGCGTGAGATTTCGCTTCGGACACATGCTCAGAAGCGAAAATTCGCATGGGGGCACAAACACACGTGTTGGGGGTGTGTGCAGCTGGGCCGGCCCCCGGAACCCATTGAAAAGTCCTAATGGATCACCAATCCCATTCGTATCGTGTAGGGCCCATTACTGAGTGAAAGACATATAACTTCGGACCTCTGGCAATTTTAGTCTCATATATAGCGAGGATATCAGATTTAGAAAGATTGTTGTAGACAATACTACATATATTATGATTGTGCAAAACCTTAACAATTATTTGTCACTAAGAAGGGAGGGGAGTGTTTTTAACAGGAAAGTGAACACAAGAACAAGGGGACACAATCTGAAGTTAGTTGGGGGAAAGATCACAAGCAACATGAGAAAATATTATTTTACTGAAAGAGTAGTAGATCCTTGGAACAAACGTCCAGCAGACATGGTTGGTAAATCCACAGTAAATGAATTTAAACATGTCTGGGATAAACATAAATCCATTCTAAGATAAAATACAAAAAAATAGTATAAGGGCAGACTAGATGGATCATGAGGTCTTTTTCTGCTGTCAGTCTTCTATGTTTCTTTGTTTCTAAGCAAATTTTGTGACCCAAGCCTTCTGAATATGTGCAGCCCATTCATGTGTCTATGTTCTGGATAAATGGGCATATTATTGTGCGACCAAGTTAATTATGTATCAAACAGGAAGGTCTTGTATTATTGTTAAAAGAAGTCTCCCCATTTTTGTTATCCATTGCATTCCTATTTTGCAGTCATTACTGTTTCAATCAGTTTTATGTCAGTACCTGTAGTGGAGAATATTTATAGCTCAGGGTTGAACCGTGAAGTCCTTGGTGGACTTTGAGCTTGGTTGTTTTGTTGCAGTGGTTTCCTTACCTACCTGTTCTAGAATTTGTTCTCTGTTAATATACAAGTATCAGTGTTTGTAGACATGGTCTTGATTGCTCTTTGATAACTGTTGTTTACTGAGTTGGTAGTTTTTCTACTTCTCTGGTATTTGTTGCTGCCTAGCTTTTTGATTGTCTGTTTTGAATGAAATGTATATGTTGTTTATCTTATTTATCTTTACCTTCTAGCAGAAATGTCAAACTCCTGGCCCAGATGTGCCATGCACTGGCCATGTCCATACCCAGTTAGCGAAGGGGAAAAACATTCCAATATATCATGTGAGGCTGCCGTGATGACATAAGTTTGACTCCCCTGCTTTATAGCATTCAAAAGAGACAATCAGAAAGCTAAAAGAACACAATATATAACCTTCTAGCACTGATGATGTCACCAGGTTGGGTAATGAAATATGTGCAAGAAAACAACCAAGAACAATAAGAACTCACATTTTATATCAGTGTTTCTCAACTTTGGCAACTTTTAGCTGTGTGGATTCTAACTGGCTGGGGGATTTGGGAGTTGAGTCCCAAATCCTAATCTTGCTAAAGTTGGAAATACTGATTTGGAGTAAGGAAAGTATTTATTTTAACACTTGTCGGGATATGTTTTTGCAACAATATTATCTTTAGTTTTGACTTTCCTACTTGGAATAATTTCACAAATGTACTGCTGTTTTACACATAACTCTTTACATCACCAAGAGAGATGGACTAATAAGACAAAAATGGGATTCTACAGCTGGTTAAATAATATCACTAGCTAAATTGAGATTATCATTAAAAATGCATTGAAGGCAGATTTAATTTACCAGATTTCCAAACATATAATTGGCTTCTTATTTTAACATTTATGTTGTTTTGAGACAACAGTTTTTATGAATATTTCCTCCCTTAGGTGTACCTGGACAATAAATATACTGTATAACATTCTAGAAATCTTGAAAATTTTATAATTCAGTCATATTAAAGAGAGGATCTATTTTCCAATCTTGAATATATTGTTATTCATAGCTAAGTGGCTACACTTGATCCCAAATGATATGAAAATATGGTTAGAATAGAATAACCCTAACTGGAAAATTAGGGTGAAGATGCTTTACTGGAATGGTTTGGCCAAACAAGGGATCAATACTTTGAATCAGTTGATTTCTAAAGGCTGTTTCAGTATATGATTTGCCTACAATATATATTTGGCAACATTCACAACTGAAACAGTACCAACTTAACGTTACAGCCTACAAGTGTAAAATAAATTTATGGTTGAAGAATAAAATTACTCTATGAATAAATATTTGTGCTTTGGGGTCCTTCAAAAAATGTTTGAAGAGTGTTGATGAGATGCACAGATCTTGTCAAAGCAAATTTCAAACATTATGGAGCAGCATTCTGCATTATATCTCACATGTATTAGGAAATGGATTGAGCATGATGGCTCACATGGTTTGGACACTGGACTGACACCCATCAGGCTTGAATTTGAGAGCCAGTTGCTTCTGAGATGGGTGAGCTCCAGTCTTATGCTCCACCTCCTCTCAACCCAGCAGTTGAAAAGCAGGCAACCATGAGTAAATAAATAGGTACCATTTAACGGAGACTTGAAAAGAACCCCCCTGGGCAAAGGTGATGTCATTCCTCAATACTTTCAACCCAATACCTTCAGTTCTTGGCATGTCTATAAGAGTAGTAGTAGTAGTAGGAAGTTTCCCTAACAACTAAACTATCTTTTCAGTGGCATAAGAGCTTTCTGTAGAAAGGAGGAATATCTTTGTTTATATGTCTGCAGATTTAAATTATTGTTTTCTGTTGTAAATCGTGAGAACTGTCTGAGAAGGCATAACTACATTCCCACAAGCTGAATGATGGCACAGTTAGTTAATTCAGTTTTGATTTCAGTGTATATGTTTTTGAGCATGTGAAATAAACAGCTCTTAACTCAAAGGAGATTTATACCCTAAAATCAATTTATTTCATCCAAATCTCCAGATGTGCAGCCTAATTTTGCAATGATTATTATAGAGGAAGTACTTGTGTGTGTTATTGGAACTTTCAAGTATATTGAGAGAAGTGTTTCTAATTAAAGCCTAACATAATTTTTTTTCTTTAGCATCTGCAAAGCTCATGGGTGTAAAAGCTAAGGATTTATTAAAACAAGCAGTATTCCGACAGAAGGAGAAAGAGAGAAAGAAAGTAAACCTAACCAATTGCCATGTATAGTATTACTGCATGCGCCCTATAATAATTTCTGCCAAGAAATATATATATGGAAAACTCTTATTTTAATTTCATCTGTTTTTCTTCTTCACAGAAAAAACAATGAAGACTATATATAGGAGAACCTATTATAGTTATCACTGCAAACCTGCAGTAGAATAGAGAGTACAGAATGATATTGTCATCAGAGAGGGGTGGCATACAAATCTAATAAATTATTATTGTTGTTGTTGTTGTTGTTGTTGTTGTTGTTATAGGATATAGCATATGATTTGGATATATTCAGTACGGGTAGCCCTTGACTTAATGAGCCACTGTAGCGCAGTGGTTAGAGTGCAGTACGTGCAGACTATTTCTGATGCCTTCAGGCTGCCTGCAATTTGGGAGTTCAAATCTCGCCAGGGTCAAGGTTGACTCAGATTGCCATGCTTCCAAGGTGAGGAGCCTGATTGTTGGGGGCATTATGCTAACTCAGTAAACCACTTAGAGAGGGCTGTCAAGTGGTATGTAAGTCTAAGTGCTATTGCTATTGACTTATGACTGCAATTGGGATCAGAATTTCCATCGCAAGGCAGTTGTTAAGCGAATTGCATCCAATTTTATGACTTTTTTTTTACTATACTTGTTGAGTGAATCACTGGAGTTTTTAAGTGAATCAGGCTTAACCCATTGACTTTATCCAAAGATGGTTGGGAAGGTCACAGACGGTGGTCACATGACCCCAGAGTGCCGCAACTGTTGTAAATGCTTGTTCTTTGCCAAGTATCCAGAATTTTGATCACATGACTATATGGGTAATATGGTTTAACATTGTAAATGTGAAGACTTGGGATCCTAGAGATCACAAGGTATCAGCCCTACTAACTAGATGAGACTATGAAATCAACTTGGTTGTAAGTCATTTTTGCCAGGGTCTTTGCAACTTCAAACAACCACTAAACAAATGGTTGTAAGTCAAGGGTATCTTCTTTTGGGGTCCCCTATGCTCTGAGTCATCACGTTTTAATTCTCATCAAATAAATAATATTAGCAAGTGGGATGCAGGAACTGGGTCTTCTCTGTCATGGCATCTGCTGTCTGAAACAACATTATCTCTGAAATTTATAGGTCCACCACCCTGTTTAAATTAGCATTTAAAACATTTATTTATTATTTATTTATTTATTGGATTTGTATGCCGCCCCTCTCCATGGACTCGGGGAGGCTAACAGTGATAAAAACAGCATGTAACAATCCAATACTAAAACTACTAAAAAACCCTTATTTATAAAACCAAACATACATACAAACATACCATGCATAAATTGTATAGGCCTAGGGGGAAATAATATCTCAGTTCCCTCATGCCTGACGGCAGAGGTGGGCTTTAAGGAGCTTACCAAAGGCGAGGAGGGTGGGGGCAATTCTAATCTCTGGGGGGAGTTGGTTCCAGAGGGCCGGGGCCAGAGAAGGCTCTTCCCCTGGGTCCCGCCAAATGACATTGTTTAATCGACGGGACATGGAGAAGACCAACTCTCTGGGACCTAACTGGTCGCTGGGATTCATGCGGCAGAAGGCGGTCCCGGAGATAATCTGGCCATGAAGGGCTTTATAGGTCATAACCAACACTTTGAATTGTGACCGGAAACTGATCGGCAACCAATGCAGACTTCGGAGTGATGGTGTGACATGGGCGTATTTGGGGAAGCCCATGATTCCTCTCGCAGCTACATTCTGCACGATCTGAAGTTTCCGAACACTTTTCAAAGGTAGCCCCATGTAGAGAGCATTACAGTAGTCGAGCCTCAAGGTGATGAGGGCATGAGTGACTGTGAGCAGTGACTCCCAGTCCAGATAGGTCCGCAACTGGTGCACCAGGCGAACCTGGGCATCATCCTCCAAGACCTGTGCTAGAATGGTTAATGACCCTTTGGTCTAATATTAGATGGTGGGTTTTTTTCCTGCATTTCATACTAATGTTTTTGACAATGCAAATTCTCCTTTTTATTGTCTTATTTTATAAGCTTTTCAAAGCTGTGATACAATGGAAGGCCTAAAAATAGCATAAATAAATAAATAAATAAATAAATCTCTGCTCTTCTCTAGTACCTATAGAGCCATCTAAAATGTTCTTGTTTTGGCCTGCCATCAGCCCATACAGCTAGTAGCAGATCCTGACAGAGAAGAGGCTAGTGTGGTGATGTACCAGTGATCTGTGCAGCTGGCACCCAAATCAGACAGTGAGGACACTGGAGAGGACTTGGTGCCAAAAGACAGGAGTGGTTCCTCAGGAACATGTCTTCTCTAGAAAAGGCTTGGGGTTTACTGGCCACTTCCTATTTAAGGGATTATGATGCAAGCAGCAATTTGCAGGGGACAACCGTTCATTCATAAGCCTTCATGATTTGAATTGAGAAACATCTGCTGGGCTCTTGTTCTTTCTCTTGGCATTCTTCCTGCAAATTGCTTTGAGGCATTTTGCCAACCATTGTGAACTTCCTGATATCTCCAAGACTATTTGCTCAGGCTTGATTTATTATTTCTGACTGGCTGTTCATGAAGGTGAATTAACAGCTGGTGTTCAGCAAAGACTGTTTTACACTGTATTTGTGTTTGCCAGCTACTAAGAAAGCTCATTGGTTTGGTAGTCTTTAATTTAGTAAACAAAGGTTTGGACAGAATTTGTGTATGCTGCTTTCTTTGTGGTTCATAGCTGGGGCAAAACAGTTCTGAACATCTACATCCACATATACGTATACGTATACACATACACATATACATATATATGTTGTGGTTAGCTCTGGCCCAGCTCCTGCCCCAAGGAATGTGGAGGTGGATGTGGGGGAGACACCCACATGCCGCAGGCCTGTTTTGCTCCCAGTAGAATCTGCTGATGAAGTCTCCTTTGACCAAGGAAGCGTGAGTGACAGGGAAGGGGGGAGTTTGGCAGACAGTCCAGGAGGAGATCAGTCATCTGTATCATCTCTGGATTCTGAACAAGAATTAATGACACATCCATGCATGCGTAGAGTGATGCACAGGAGACAACAACTGAAGGATTATTACAAGAGAAAATGAGGCCACCTGTGGTTGGGTGGGGCTGTTGTAATTAGTGCTACAGATAAAAGTGCAGCCTGGTGTTTTAGCCTCATGGCAGATTATCTGATTTATTGTTTCGTCAAGATCGTGGTTTTTACTGTTCAGGATTGTGTGTGTGGATTCTCTGGACTTTAGAATTGGATTCAATTTCCCAGTTATTGGGTGAACAATTGGACTGCATTTAACCTGTGCCTTGTGTGAACCAGAAAATCCCTTTGACATTTAAAAAGGGAGCTTTTTCTGTTTATAAAACCTTTTGGGTTTTCCTTTTATCGTGTGGTGTGTATCTTCCTGGACTAATTACCCTGTAATTACGGGTGGTTGAGACACACCGGCAGAATACATATACATATACATATGCATATGCATATGCATATGCATATACATATGCATATACATATACATATACATATACATATACATATACATATACATATACATATACATATACATATACATATACATATACATATACATATACATATACATATACATATACATATACATATACATATACATATACATATACATATACATATACATGACAAAGATGACAATTCTCTTAAATCAAATCAAACTATTTAATATTTTTATGCTATCATTTCCATCCTGGCCTTTTCTAGAGTAGAAAGAAAATGACCTTGAGAGAAGTACAGTAGGTGGAAATTATTTTGTATTTATTTAAAAGATTTATATGGCCATTCATCTGAAGCAATTCTTGGCTTATAACATTAGTATCAGAGGTAAAAGAGACTGAAACACTTTCAAATCTTTTTTTTTTTTTAATGAACCAGTCTCAATAAAAGTATTTTAATCTTCCTGCAGTGTTGATTTTATGGTCTGGTCTACTTAGAAGAGCTGACACCTAGTGATGTCAAAGAGGTTTATTATTACAACCAGTAACAGGTTGCTACCGGCATGGATGAGGATGGTGCACCAGTAGCGAAAGTTGTGCTGTGCACCCAGCTTTTGTTCTTCTGGGTGGTGCGTATCCCAGCATGCTTTTGATTCTGTGCATGCATAGAAAACAAAATCTCGCAAGGGGACACGTGGGTGTGTGAGATGTTGGCAATTTTGTTCTTCCGTGCATGTGTGGAAGCAAAAATAAATGCCGAAATCCTATGCGTGCACATGTCCCCTCGCAAGATTTTACTTCCTGTGCATGAGCAGAAGCAAAAACACACTGTGATGCATGTGCAAAAGTACAGAAGGAGGTGTTAATGCAGTGCACCAGTAGCATCGAAAACAGGAATCCACCCAGTGAAGGGCTACCACAAATTTTACTACCACACTGTGAGTGTGGCTTATGCATTTTGTTTCAACATCTTTCAGGACAAATTGGGTGTTATGGGGTGGAGCTCCATTTTCGCTACCCCACTGCGTTCCCCCCTGTCCGGGCAGTAGCCCACCCCTGAATCCACCCCTGATTAAAACCAGCGGTGAGCTAAGAGCCGGAACGCTAAATTGTGCTCACCGGGGCGGCACATAAGTTCTTGCGGGACCAGCATGATTTTGCTGCTGTACCTGTGGAGGTAGCAAAATCATGCATGGAGCTGCAGGTAAAACCTCGCCGAAACACGGGCGCAATTTTGCTACCTCTACAGGTGCAACAGCAAAATTGCACTGGTCCCGCAAGAACTTATGAGCCGGGGCAGGGAGTGCAATTTAGCGTTCCAGCTCGTAGTCAACCACTGATTACAACCCTAAGAATTAACTAGAATTTTTGGAAACTGAAATAATAATAATAATAATAATAATAATAATAATAATAACAACAACAACAATAATAATAATAACAACAACAAACAAAACAACAGCAATAATAATAATAATAACAATAACAATAATAATAATAATAATAACAAACAAAACAACAGCAATAATAATAATAATAATAATAATAATAATAATAATAATAATAATAATAATAATATATTAGATTTGTATGCCACCTCTCTCCGAGGACTTCCAGGGTATCACTTCTGCTCTGAGCATCTTGAATTTTTAGCCTTAACAAACAAAGGAGGCTATCCTACATGAATTTTAAATGTTCTTACAATATGCTTCAGCATAGGATTCAAATCATTGCATTTAAATAAAGAATATGTCTCTGCCTGTGTATGTGTGTGTACACAAACACTCTTTTTCATCTCGCCAAAGGGTTTAAGAGATTGAAGGGGGAAAAAAGTAAACTCAATAAATCCTTGCATAATGCATTCCTTTGTTTTGAAAGCCTAGCCTATGTTGAATACACTCCGGAGTTTTGTGTTTGTTTTGTTTTTGCTCTTGCAAAAACCTTGAGAAAAGACTTGCTGAACTTCCTGTTGAAAACTGAAGTGCTTTATTTGATCAAGAAAGATGAGAGCTTCTTCTACTATGCTGTACCAGCGAATGCAACTTTTTCTTGATTTCCATTACCAAGCAGCTCTTGAATTACTGGAACAGACTATTAGCAGATGTTATCAGCCATTAATGGAAACAAAAGTACAGTTTTCTACATTATAGCAATAGCACTTAAACTTATATACCTCTGCGCAGTGCTTTTGGCCCTCTCTAAGTGGTTTACAGCAGCAGTCCCCAAACTATGGCCCGCGGGCCACATGTGGCCCACTGAGGCCATTTATCTGGCCCGCCAGTGAGTGACAAGAGCACAGGGAAAAGAGAGAGAGAAAGAAAGAAAAGGGAAAGAGAGGGAGGGAAGGGAAAGTGGAGAGGAATGAAGGAGGGAAGGAGAAATGGAGGGAACAAGGAAGGAAGGAAGGAAGGAAGGAAGGAAGGAAGGAAGGAAGGAAGGAAGGAAGGAAGGAAGGAAGGAAGGAAGAATTAAATGAATGGAGGGACAGAGGAAGGAAGGACTGTTTTTGGGGGGTAATTTTTTTAAAATTTTCTCTCAACATAGATTCAAACACAGTGTAACATCTAATTTTCCATGAATAAAATGCAGTATTTTGTTAGTAACTAATATCAATCATCAAAAAAGTTGCAAAAGTTTTTTTTTCTAATTTTGTCATCCAGTTACATTCATTTTCTTTTAATTAAATTCCCTCCTCAAAAAAGTGCAACACCAATTATATTTCTAACTTATTAACCATTATGCCAAAGTGCTTCCTTCTTTCTTTATCCATTTTTCATAAGCCAAGAAAACCTTGTATAGCCAATCAGATGTCAACAAAAGAAAATTAAAAACAAAACATAAACATATACAAATTTCAGACCTTCTCCCCCCTCTAAATAGTGCATTCCCATTTTGTTTTTTACTTTAAAACAAGGTATGTGCAGTGTGCATAGGAATTTGTTCATAGTTTTTTTTTATAGTCCGGCCCTCCAACAGTCCGAGGAACAGTGAACTGGCCCCCTGTGTAAAAGGTTTGGGGACCCCTGGTTTACAGAGTCAACATATTGTCCCCAACAATCTGGGTCCTCATTTTACTGACCTTGGAAGGATGGAAGGCTAAATCAACCTTAAGGCTGGTAAGATTCAAACTGCCAATTTGCAGACAGTCCAGAAGCAGCAGAAGTAGCTGCAGTACTGAATTCTAACCACTGCACCAACATGGGTCTTTATAGGCTTTTATTTACAGACACTTTTAAGTAGAATTACTCTTCACACTACCTGTCCCATCCTAGGACCAAGATAGTCCAGCTTAGCACCAAAATCTGAGAAATTTCAACTGTTTGGTCCCTTCCAGCATTGAGCTTATGGTGACAGTATCCATTGAAGTCCCAGACCTGAAAACATGGAAAAATCAAGGAACCTGTTTTATACTAGTTAAAAAAGAATAATACTGAAAAATATCAATAAGTAATAATAGTATGGAGACTTTAATCTTAAATTTAACATTTTTCATATTACAAAATAATTCAGTGCACTTTACAACTTCTTATCAATATTAGCAACAGTTCAATATAAGCAGCTCTATGTTCATTCATTCATTCATTTATTTATTTATTTATTTATTTATTTATTTATTTATTTATTTATTTATTTATTTATTTATTTATTTATTTATTTATTTATTTATTTATTTATTTATTTATTTATTTATTTATTTATTTATTTATTTATTTATTTATTTATTTATTTATTTATTTATTTATTTATTTATTTATTTATTACTTAGATTTGTATGCCGCCCCTCTCCGAAGACTCGGGGCGGCTCACAACATGTAGAAACAAATCATAAGTGAACAGACAAATTTAAGAATATTTAAATATTTAAAAATCCCCATATGCTAACAGACGCACACCCAGACATACCATGCATAAATTAAACATGCCCAGGGGGAGATGTTTCAGTTCCCCCATGCCTGACGGCAAAGGTGGGTTTTAAGGAGTTTACGGAAGGCAGGAAGAGTAGGGGCAGTTCTAATCTTCGGGGGGAGTTGGTTCCAGAGGGCCGGTGCCGCCACAGAGAAGGCTCTTCCCCTGGGGCCCGCCAACCGACATTGTTTAGTTGACGGGACCCGGAGAAGGCCCACTCTGTGGGACCTAATCGGTCGCTGGGATTCATGCGGCAGGAGGCGGTCTCGGAGATATTCTGGTCCAATGCCATGAAGGGCTTTAAAGGTCATAACCAACACTTTGAATTGTGACCGGAAACTGATCGGCAGCCAATGCAGACTGCGGAGTGATGATGAAACATGGGCATACCTAGGTAAGCCCATGACTGCTCTCGCAGCTGCATTTTGCACGATCTGAAGTTTCCGAACACTTTTCAAAGGTAGCCCCATGTAGAGAGCATTACAGTAGTCGAACCTCGAGGGCATGAGTGACTGTGAGCAATGAGTCCCGGTCCAGATAGGGCTGCAACTGGTGCACCAGGCGAACCTGGGCAAACGCCCCCCTCGCCACAGCTGAGAGATGTTGTTCTAATGTGAGCTGTGGATCGAGGAGGACGCCCAAGTTGCGGACCCTCTCTGAGGGGGTCAATAATTCCCCCCCCAGGGTAATGGATGGACAGATGGGATTGTCCTTGGGAGGCAAAACCCACAGCCACTCCGTCTTATCCGTGTTGAGCTTGAGTCTGTTGACACCCATCCAGGCCCCAACAGCTTCCAGGCACCGGCACATCACTTCCACCGCTTCGTTGACTGGTTTGTAATATACATATATGTATATTATTTGTAATATACATATATTACAAATCATATTTAACACTATTTTTTATTTTGAACATTTTAATTTACTTTAATTACTATAGGGTTATCAGCTTCTAGTTTCTACTCTACAGATTCTACAGTTCTACTCTACAGTTCCAATATCTCAGGGGTTGCCACAAAGAAGAGAGAGTCAACTTATTCTCCAAAGCACCTGAGGATAGAACAAGAAGCAATGGGTGGAAACTAAACAAGGAGAGAAGTAATTTAGAATTAAAGAGAAATTTCCTGAGAATTAGAACAATTAATCAGTGGAACAGCTTGCCTCCAGAAGTTGTGAATGCTCCAATACTGGATTTTTTAAAGAAGATGTTGGATAATCATTTGTCTGACGTAGTGTAGGGATTCCTGCCTAATCAGAACTAGAAGACCTTCAAGGTCCCTTCCAATTCTGTTGTTGTGGTGGTTTTTGTAATTAAATACCATTGTACTCAGTTTCATTTTGTATTCTATGATTTATTGTTTTCAATAATGAAACAAATTGGAAAATGGAAAAAAATGAAAAATCAGTATATGAAAACCGTAGATTAAAATCTTTCTTGGTAACTTCAAAAATAATGTTAAATATCTTAAACCTACATAATCCATGTGTTATCAAGGAAAGAACATGACTGATGGGGAACCAATCAATCTCTTTAAACCCTTTTATATTTTGTAAATCTTATAATTGCAACTACTTTACTGTACAATACCAACTTAATGTTATACTAACCAACCAAAGGTTAAGTAAAGCACAGCTAGTTTCCATCTACTGCTCTGTTAATCATTTGAAGATTTTTGGCAAAAATCCCTTCTTCATTTCTGATTATATCAGAAGACAAAACTTGAAACACTCAAGATGTCTATCTGTAGCACCAATCAAAAACTTGTAAAATACTTGCATTTTTTTTCATCTGACTTGAGAGACAAACTCACCTACTCACTGATTTTTGGCTCAAAAAATGAATTAAAATTACTTCTCCCTTTACAAACCCACTATCATGTCCAAAAGTGTTTTAATCCTCTTCTGTGAGGTATATTTATATCTCACAAATTTTTCTCCTCCTTTTATTTCTTTCTTAGAATTTTCTGTTACTGTTCTACTTATTAACCTGGAAATCCTGTTTGCTATGCATCTCTGAATTCACAGTTCCCCTGGGCTTAGGTTCAGCTCCTGCTATGTTTCTTTGCTCTTCCAAACATAGCACAGAAGCGAAATTTTATAGAGAAAATGTGAAGGCAAACCCAGCTTGCAGTTAAGTTGCCAGGCCCCAGTTAGCGGTGTATATTATGGGAGTAGAATCAAGCCATTAATGTCCTGCTTCTTAGAAAATAAGACCTACCCCAAAAATAAGCCCTAGCCTGATTTTTAGCATGCTCCTAATATAAGCCTTATCCAAAAATAAACTCTAGTTATCATCAGTGAAGGGATGCGGCCAGCACAGTGAGGACAGCTTTTCCCCCAAACACCATCACTCTACTAAACAAATAATTCCCTGTCAAACATTTTACTAAGTCTGCACTTCTATTTCTACTAGTTTTTTCTCATCATTCCTATCATCCTTTTCCTCCCAGTTAGGACTGTATGAAAGTAACTTGTTACTTGTATCCTAAGATTTTTATTAATATTGATTGTTACTTCATTGCTTATTTGACCCCTATGACAATCATTAAGTGTTGTACCACATCATTCTTGACAAATGTATCATTTTTTTATGTACGCTGAGAGCATATGCACCAAGACAAATTCCTTGTGTGTCCAATCACTCTTGGCCAATAAAGAATTCTATTCTATTCTATTCTATTCTATGACTTAAAACACAACATGGTGAGCTCAATGAACTTTCATTTCTTCAAGCAATCACAATATAGCCCAATTTAGGATTCCTTGGAACAGAGGCTTGATCTATGCAAAGGACTACATTTACACAAGACATGCTTACTGAACTAATCCATTTGGGAGGTTTGTACTGTATATTTGAATTACAAATTGAGCACTTGAGCAGAGTTTTGACATGCCAAAGAAAGTCTGATCAACTTTAGAACAAATCAGGTTAGTCTGTTGTGCAAATGTATCTGCTTGAGAGGACAAAGTCTCACATGCCCTCCCATATAGCTCGGGGTACCACAGGTGGCACGTGTGCCATAGGTTCACCATCACAGTTATATTAAGTACCCCTTCAAGTTCCACTAGTAGTATTATTATTATTTATTAGATTTGTATGCCGCCCTTCTTCAAAAACATGGGGCGGCTCACAGAATAAATATAGAAACAAAGCGTACAAAACAAATCTAATACATTAAAAAAAACTACAGCTAAAAACCCTGTATATCACTCAATCAGACAATCCAATCACACCATGCATCACATTTATTTGTCAGGGGGGAAAGATCTAATTGCCCCAGGCCGAGCAACATAGGTGAGTCTTAAGACTCTTGCGGAAGCCGAGGAGGGTGGGGCAGTACGAATCTCGGGGGGGGGAGATGATTCCAGAGGGCCAGGGCCCCCACAGAGAAGGCTCTTCCCCTAGGTCCCACCAAACGACATTGTCTGGTTAATGGGACCTGGAGAAGGCCAACTCTGTGGGACCTCACCAGTCACTAGGATTTATGCACTAGTAAGTACTAGTGGAATTTCTTATTGGTGGATGCTCAAACTACACCTCTGATAATATGAAATGGTTCAGCCCATTTCATTATCCTTCTTTTTTTTAAACACACATAATGCAAACCTTGACTGTTCCATCTGTGCCCCCGGTGAAGAGCCGGGTTTCAGTCCCGTCAAGAGCCATAGTACTGATCTCTGCATTGCCATGACAACCAGTAAACTCTTTGATTTTCTGCCCAGTGTCAATCAACCAGAAGATAACTGTAGATCCAGTATCTGAGCTGATTACCTAAGGAAGAGGAGGAGAAAAAAGTCACTCAAATTAAAACCTGCCTGACGTGCTCAGCTTCCAAATACCTGCATTATAATAAACTAATACATATGCAGCCTATTAAGTATCAATTTGAAATGCAAATCAGGGCTGATTTTCTCACCTTTCTTCCAAATCGCAAAATTTGTAGGTTGATTTTGATCCTATGCTAAATACCCTTCTTCGCAGCAAGCTTTATTTAACTGATGAGTAATGATGTAGTTATCATTCAACAGAAAAAAGAGGTGACTTGTTCTTACTGAAGATACTATTTTAATCCAGACAGGGACAATGTGTCTTTAGCAATGAAAATTGCCATCTTTTTCAAACAAAATAAAATAAATCTAAGGTTGCAACAGACCAACAGGGAAAAGCTTTGTGACATACAGGTAATAAATACCAACCTTCCTTATGTCAGCAAACTGCTCCATATATAAAGCATTAAGAGAATGTCTCTGAATGCATTAGCTTGCAACATTAGTATTATGTATTTATTTTTAACAGCATATTGGCATTTATTTCCACTGTACGTTGGAGTAGGGCCATTTAGATAAATCATGACATACGATACCCCTACCTCGAAACCTAGCGACCCCCTTGGTAAAATGTATGTTGTGATTTCAGAATGCAACTCCAATTTTTAATAAGTCACCCAGCCATTCCCATGTATGCCAACAGATTATGTTTAATATTTATGAAAGATTTACATGCAGGGAAAACCTACTAGTTATGCTCATAGTAAAATATAGTTCTCTCTTGCCTATTATAATTTTATGTGCTTTTTCTTCCAAACTGGCCAAGCATTTTCCTGGGAAAGCCAGACCAATTAGATTAGGGCTCTTCATTTGTGTTCTTCAGCATACTCATTCGAAATCTGCATATCATTTATATTCATCATGCTTGCTAGCTATTGCTTTGGCTATCATAGATACATTCTGTGAATATATCCAATCCTCTTTTAAAATAATCCAGTTCACATTGTCAAGAAAATGACATACAGTACCTAGTCAATGTTGGTTAATCTTGAAAAAGCTGAGCAAAGTTAGACCTGGTTAGTATCTGACTAGGAGCATCAGGACTGCCATCCTGCTACAGTAGTGGGTTGCTACAGGTGTGGTAGTGAACTGTGCACCAGTAGCAACCGTCAGATTGCAGAATTTGCACGAGATTTTGGCAATTTTCATCAATATTTTTGCTTCAGTGCATGCCCCCGGTCAGCTGGGGGAGCACAGCTGGGGCGCCACATTGGTGCATACTGGCTACAACCCGCTACTGTTTCTGACCCACCTTCCCAAACATGATAAGCACTCTGAAAGGATTCTTTATTAGGCATGCCCCAGCAAAAATATTCTCTGCATTGGCTACCAATCTGTTTCCAGGCACAATTCAAAGTGTTGGTTATGACCTATAAAGCCCTACATGGCATAGAACAAGACTCTCTCCGAGACCGCCTTCTGCCGCACGAATCCCAGCAACCGGTGAGGTCCCACAGAGTTAGTCTCCTTAGGGTCCTGTCAACCAAACAATGTCGTCTGGCGGGACCTAGAGGAAGAGCGTTCTCTGTGGGGGGCCCAGCCCTCTGGAATCAGCTCCCCCGGAGATTCATACTGCCGCCACCCTCCTCACCTCCCGAAAGAGTTTAAAAACTCATCTTTGCCACCAGGCCTGGGATTTCTTAGATCTTCCCCCCTGACCAATGAATGCTTTAGTTTGATTGTTGAATGAATGATATTGATAGTTTTTTAATTAGAATTTTAAAGATTGTTTTTTAATGTATTAATTGGATTGTTATTATTGTTTCTTGTTTTCCTGTACATGCTGTGAGCCGCCCCAAGGTTCGGAGAGGGGCGGCATACAAATCCAATTAAATCTTAAATCTCTCTGAATGCAGTCCAGCCAGCTGGATGATGAATAGTTGTCAGTCACATCTATTCATCTCTGTCCCCTGCTTTTTATCCCCTGAGCTAGATGCCTTGCTAGCAGTGGTGGCCCTTCCTTCCCAAGGATCAACCCATGGATTTCCACTGCTCTCCTCTTCTCTGCTTTCTGTGCAGCTGCGCATCAGGTACTGGACCCAGCTGTTCCCTTTTGCCCCCCAAGAGCTGGAGGGTATTTTTAATGCTTTCTTTTTTTCCCCACTAAGAAGGGATTAAAAGGACCCAAACCCCTTTTATTATATAAAGAAGCATGATGATGATGATGATACTAATAATACTAATACTACTACTAATAATAATAAATAAAAAATTTAATTAAAAAGTTTTTTTAAAAAAAGGTGGTTCCACCGGGATTTGAACCCCGATCAGCAGATTCAAAGTCAAGAGAGCTAACAATTACGCTATAGAGTTAGCTATGCTTCCAGCTTCTCTCCAAAGCAAGTAAAGGGGGGTCCTTTCAGCAAAAGGATCTGGGAAATCCCACAATTTCGACGTCATGGAGTGTTCAAGGTTTGGGTTCGGTGACGTCACCCGAATTTTTTGTAAAGTCCGCCCGAATCTGCTGAACCCGAATTTCATTGGGTTCGCCCATCACTAATGACAAGTATACTTTTGGCTAACCATAGCCTTGAAAATCTTTATTTTCTTACTGAACCATTTCAGATGGCTGACAGGGAGACTTCCAGTATGGTTTTTTTGTGAGAGTTTCCTAATAAAGACAGAGGATTAAATCACAGTTCTCCAAGAAGTTGAAGCATAGCCCAGTTCCTCTTAAATGGCTTAGCTTGGACAAAAAGGAATCTGTATTGCAGACAAGCATGAACCTCCTTGTAAAAGGCGATTGCTCAGTGTGAGTGAGAAAATGCAGATGACTGTTACATCCCTGGTGATTTCCTTGTATTGCTTCTTTTTCTCACCTTTAAAAAAAAATGAATAGATTCTTGGTATGGACGGGTGTCTTAAAGCTGCAGTAGCTGCAATTCCTACCCTGAGACTCAGCAAATTGCTCTGTATTTATGGCGTGAAGGGATTCATACCCTGAATCCTCACAATACAGGTAGCCCTCAACTTACAGCTCAAAGTTACAATGGTATTGAAAAAAGAAACTTATGACCAGGGCGGACTACCATTCCCAGCCCTACCGAATCTTGCATGAGGATGTGTGCATTTAAGATTTCTGCATGCGCAGAACCAAAAAGAATGCAGAAATAAGCAAAAACAAGGTAAGTGGCCCCTAGCCACTGCGTGCCACCGTTCGCTCCCCGCACCTCTCGCAGCGGTTCACCCCGCCTGTTCCCCCCATCCACTTTGCCACGCTGCCACATGCTCACCGCTGTTCGCCCCTCGTGCCTCTTGCAGTGGCTCTCGCATGCACAGAAGCAAAAAATCTGGTAATTTCACTTCGGTTGCACATGCACAGCATGTGCACAGCTGGGGGCAATGGAGCAAGGCCATATGCTCCATTTTTGCTGCCGAAATGGCATTTCCAACCATTCTGGGTCCTGCCCACCACTGCTTATGACCATTTTGCACGCTTATCACAGCATCTCCATGGTTACATGAACAAAATTCAAATGCTTGGCTCCTGAACTTGGCAGGTTTATGATGGTCACAGGGTCACGCGATCACTTTTGGTGATCTACTGACAAGCAAAGTCAAGAGGGAAGGTAGATTCACTTAAAAGATGAGATGCCATAGGATTTGAGTTTTAGGAGTAGTTTGTCGTGGACCACGACAAACTACATTGGGAAGAAGACTCTGAACTCCAAATCCGAACTGAATAATCAAATTATCACAGATAACCCCCACTCGGTTAAAGACCTTGGTATACTAATAGCAAAAGATTTAAATGCCAAAGCCCACTGCAACAATATAGCCAAGAAGGCTTCAAGAGTTGTAAACCTAATCCTACGTAGCTTCTGCTCTGGCAATCTCACACTACTTACCAGAGCTTACAAAACTTTTGCCAGACCCATCCTCGAATACAGCTCATCTGTTTGGAACCCATATCGCATCTCAGACATTAACACCCTTGAAAATGTCCAAAGATACTTCACCAGAAGAGCCCTTCACTCCTCCACTCAAAACAGAATTCCCTACAAGACTAGACTTTCAATCCTGGGCCTAGAAAGTTTAGAACTAAGATGCCTTAAACAAGATCTAAGTATTGCCCACAAGATCATATGCTGCAATGTCCTGCCTGTCGGCAACTACTTCAGCTTCAACCACAACAACACAAGAGCACGCAACAGATTTAAACTTAATATTAACCGCTCCAAACTTGACTGTAAAAAATATGACTTCAGTAACCGAGTTGTCGAAGTGTGGAACTCATCACCAGACTCCATAGTGTCATCCCCAAACCCCCAACACGTAGATTATCTATGGCTGACCTATCCAGATTCCTAAGAGGTCAGTAAAGGACGAGAACAAGTGCACTAGAGTGCCTTCCGTCCCCTGTCCTATTGTTCTCCTATATCTCCTATTCCTTTCTTCTATTCCTATATCTCTTCTATTCTTTCATTGGTATGTTCTATTACTATATCTTCTTTTCTGTTACTTCTTAGATATATTTTACTATGAGTATTTCCTCTATAACCTTCATCATGTATTTTACTATGTGTATATAGATATATACCCTCATTGTGTATTGGACAAAACAAATAAATAAATAAAAAACCATGTTAGTAACTTAATAATTTCAGTGATTGTGCCAAAGATGCTTTTCCAAGAGGCAACTGGAATTCTGCGGTTTTCTTTGAAGACCAAGAAGTCTGAAGAAGCCTCTTGGATGAGAAGAAAATGTCTTCAAAATAAAAAGAGAAAGTCCAGTTGCCTCTTGACAAAGCACTTTTGGGGCAATGAAGATCTTGGATGACTAAGAATCTCCATAGATAAATGTAGTGATTCACTTAACAACTGTGACAACAAAGTTCATAAAATGGAGCAAAACTAACTTAACAGAAATTTTGGGCTCAGTCATAAATTGATAAATCTAGAATCTCAGCTGAGAGGTTTTACAAATATCCTGACATAAGGCAATGACAGATAGCGTCCAAATTGCAACTAAGAAATGTCCATGGATGGGCCGGTGATGTCATCAAATTTGAATTCAATTTGAAGGAGATAAATTGACCTCCATTGCCATACTTTTTTTCTGTACTGTCTGCAGTTGAATCAGTTCAGTTTGGAATACTTTCCATTTAAATATGATAATGAAATCAGGCCATTTCTTTCTAATGGTGGCTTAAGCCTTACCAGAAAAAACAGATAGCTTTTCCTCTACAGATGGGTTTTATTCATCCTTAATTCTGAATAGGTTTCAAGTGAATGTGTCCATCTATTTTGTTTATAGTACATATCACTTAACATACCCGTATTTTTCGCTCCATAAGACGCAGTTTTTTTCCTCCCAAAGTAGGATGAAAAATCAGCAGCGTCTTATGGAGCGAAGATGCAGGCAGGGAGGGGGGGGGGCGCAAGCCCAAAAAGCAGCCGCAGCGGAGGCCAAGTCTCGCTCCGGGCTGTGCCCCCTCCGAGCGCTCGCCGCCTGTCCCTGTCAGCGGCCCAGCCACCTTCACCCGTCTTCGCGTCACTTCGGAAGCCGCTCTGCATCAGCGGGAAGGAAGGCGGAAGGCAAGCTGCAAAGCGGCACTTGGCGAGCGGAGAGGCGCTTCGCTGGCTGCAGGCATTTCGGAAGAGAAAAGAGCCCGCAACATCGGGGGAGGCAGGGGGTCCCGCACCGCAAAGCAGCCAGAGAGGCTCCCGCGGGGGAAGAAGAGACTAGGGGCCTCCCCTCGGAGGCGGGCGGGGGAGGGGCAGGTAACGCGCACCGCTGCAGGAGGGATGAGGAGCCGAAGCAGCCCCCCGTCCGCCCAGCTGCCCGTCCGGGGATTTGGCAGCGCAGGCCGCTGGGCCCTCCCGCCTGCAGGATCAGCCTCGACAGCCCCCCCCCACTCGCCTAAAGGCCTGGCCGGGAGCCCGCGGGCTCGCCCCAAAAGCGCCTTCGCCCCGGAGAGCAGCCGCCGCCGACCTCTTCCTCGCCCGCAGAGTGGCAGGAGCAGGCCGAGCAGAAGCGCCCCCGCCCAGCGCTGGAGAAGTCGCCCCTCCGAGCCCGACGTTCCGGGCAGATGCGGTTGGCGCGCTCCCTATCTCCCTGCTAGCCCACTCGGAATATTCAAAATAAGAAAAGCCTTTGCCGGCGAAGGTTTTTCTTATTTTGAATATTCCGAGTGGGCTAGCAGGGAGATAGGGAACGCGTGCAACCGCCCGTGCGCCCCCGACATTGAATATCACCTTTGCCGCCGGCCCCGCCTCTCCTACAACCCCCTTGCTGAGAGCTCTCGGCAAAGGTGAGGCGGGCAGGGCGTGCGCGCGTCACCGCTAAGAAGAACGGAGAACGAGAGTGAGTGAGAGCAACAGACAGCAAGATAGTGAGAAAGAGAGAGTGAGAGAAAGGGGGGGGAGAGAGAGAAAGAGAGAGGGGGAGAGAGAGAAAGAGAGGGAGAGGGAGAAAGAGAGTGGGAGAGGGGGGAGAGCTAGCAAGAGAGGGAGAGAGAGAAAGAGAGAGGGAAAGGGGGAGAGAGGGGGGAAAGAAAGAGAGGGAGGGAGAGAGAGGAGATAAAGGAAGAGGAGAGAGAGAAAGGAAGAGAAAGAAAGAAAGAGGGATAGAAAGAGAGAGTGAGAGATGCTCAGTGAGCCTTTCTTTGAAGTTGCCTTTCTTTCTTTCTTTCTTTCTTTCCTTTTCTTTCTTGCTCTCTTGCTCTTTCATTCTTTTTTCTTTCTCTTGCTTTCTTTCTTTCTCTTGCTTTCTCTCCTTCCTTCCCTCCTTCCATTTCTTTCATTCCCCCTCTCTATTTTTATTTCTCTTTCATTTTCTTTCTCTCTTTCTTGCTTTCTTTCTTGCTCTTTTTCTTTCTCTCTTTTACCTTCCCTTCCTCTATTTCTTCTTTTCTTTCTCCTTCCTACCTTCTTCCCTCCCTCCCTCCCTTCAGTCCTTCCTCTCTTACTCTCCCCTTTCATAAGTTTCCTTGCTTCCTTCCTCTGTTCCTGTTCCTTCCCCCTTTCTTTCTTTCTTTCTTTCTTTCTTTCTTTCTTTCTTTCTTTCCTTCCTTCCTTCCTTTCCTCCCTCCATTTCTTGCTTTCCTTTTCCTTCCTCCCTTCTTTCCTCCCTCACTCCCTTCTTTCACTCCTTCCTCTCTTCCTCTCCCCTTTTTGGCTCAAAATATTTTTTTTCTATTTTCCTCCTCTAAAATCTAGGTGCGTCTTATCAGCAGGTGCGTCTTATAGAGCGAAAAATACGGTAAATATCATCTACCAAACGGCTTCCCAAGCATTTCTTTATTTTGTTTGGTAGACAGACTGTATTGGGTAGACATGTATAGTCATAAACCTGGTACAATAATATAATACATTTATTATTATCTCTAGGAAGATGTACTGTTTATATTTGACATACATCTTAGTGCAATAACATTCTATAACCAGGTATACCTGGGTTGAATGAGTAAATCAAAGGTCAGACTGAATCTATTTACCAGTAACTAAGTTTGCTGCTTTTCAATACTAATAATTAAATGGATTTTCCTAGTAAAGAAATGAGAAGTTGCAAACATATTTGTATTAAATTATGTTCCTCTAAACTCCTGGAAGCATAATTATGAATGGCACCCATGAAGAATTTTAATTGCTATCCAATATGCTTTTAATAACAGATGTATCGCTCCTAGCCTATTAAAAATTCTCCTCCAAAAACCAAGGATGATAACACCTGTTATTTCAAGAAAGCAAATGTAAAGAAGCTTTTCTACCCCTCTCTTGGCAAAAGGTAAAAAAATAACAAAACCAGCTAGAAGCCTTCTTTTGGCTGTGCAAGGCAAACAGATGGGAATTCTTAGGCATTCTCATCCATTTCCCTACTTTGATCAGGGTAGAACAGAACTTCCATTGCTTATTACTGTTAAAGATATGAGGAGTCCTTGAGCTCAATAGGCTTTGTGAAAACAAATAGCATACAGTCTTTCTATAACCATGGTTGGTGGGTGGAAGAAGAATCAGTCAACACACTCAACAGACCTAAGAAAAATATAACGCACACACACAAAATACCTTTATACTTTCCGTAAGAAAGACTTGTAGAAAGAATTAAAATTAGCAATTAAAATTCTTCGTGGGTGCCATTCATAATTATGTTTCCAGGAGTTTAGAGAAACATAATTTAACGCAAATATGTTTGCAACTTCTCATTTCTTTACAAAGAAAATCCTTTTAATTATTAGTAGAGTTAACACAATACTTTAAGTAGAGTTGACACAATACTTTAAGTAGAGTTAATGGAATTAAGTAGAGTTAACAAAATACTTTTTTGGGGGGGAGGTGAAACAACCATTCTTTCTTATATTTGTTAGGAAACAAATATATAGAGGCCATATCATTCTACTATACAAATTCAGAAAACTTGAATGCATAACAAAAAACCCCCCTCAAAATAGCAGCTCAGTGTAGCTTGAATTCCCATTCTCCTCAAGTTGATATGGAAATTTGGCAAGGAAAGTCCATGGAACAGAAGTTACAATATTTTGCATGGTTGGAATTTCTTTATAGTAGGAGCTCCTACAAAGGTGAAGGGCGTCGAACTATTTTCCAAAGCACCAAAAGGCAACACAAGAAACTATGGAGGGAAACTAAGCAAGGAATAAGGAGACCAATAGAATAGAACAGAACAGAATTCTTTATTGGCCAAATGTGATTAGACACACAAGGAATTTGTCTTGGTGCATATGCTCTCAGTGTACATAAAAGAAAAAGATACATTTGTCAAAACTCATGTGATGAAATTTCCTAAAAGTAAGAGCAATCAACAATAGAATAGTTTGTCTTCCAAAGTTATAGATGTTCCATGACTGGAGACTTTCGAAAAGGAACTGGACAGCCATTTGTCCAAAATGGTATAGGATCTCCTGTTCAAGCCAAGAGTTGGATTAGAACACATCCAAGGACCCTTTATTTTCTATTCTGTTCTGTTCTATTCTATTCTAATTTCCCCCTTCTTTCTGTCTTTTTATCAAGAACATTTCCAGGGAACATAGGAAAACTCTTAAGGTATACGTATTAATTTGCAATTTTCTTCCATGGTCTCTTCCTGCTAGGCACTTTTTTATCTTATTTTATTTATTTATTTATTTTGTCCAATACATAATACACATTGAAGATAATAGATATGTAATCATATAAATAAAGGAAAGAATAGAAGACAAGATATAAAAGTATAGGTGAACATATTTGAAAGGAAGAAAAGATAAATGAGATAAGGAGAGAAAATTGGACAGGGGACGGAAGGCACACTGGTGCGCTTATGCACGCCCCTTACTGACCTCTAAGGAACCTGGAGAGGTCAATTGTGGATAGTCTAAGGGAGAAATGTTGGGGGTTAGGGGTTGACACTACTGAGTCAGGTAATGAGTTCCACGCTTCGACAACTCGGTTGCTGAAGTCATATTTTTTACAGTCAAGTTTAGAGCGGTTAATATTAAGTTTTAATCTGTTGCGTGCTCTTGTGTTGTTGCGGTTGAAGCTGAAGTAGTCATTGACAGGTAGAACGTTGCAGCATATGATCTTGTGGGCAATACTTAGATTGTGTTTTAGGCGACGTAGTTCTAAGCTTTCAAGACCAAGGATTGATAGTCTGCTTTCATAGGGTATTCTGTTTCGAGTGGAGGAGTGAAGGGCTCTTCTGGTGAAGTATCTTTGGACATTTTCAAGGGTGTTGATATCCGAGATGTGCACATTTCACATTCTCTTCTGGCTAGGCACTTCCTGCTCATCATCATCTTTATCCTTCTAAACTAGTCCATGTTATTAATTGCTGCTTTGTCCAGTTATGCAACATTTATGGATTCAGTGAAGCTTCCTTGCAACTAATTAGTATATTTATCCATCTAGTCCAGTACATTTTGGAGGGGAGCTATCAATCCTTTTTGACTGCAAATGCCAGGAAACAGACTGCAAAATTTTCTGCATACAGATCGTGTGCCGTACATCCAATCCTACACAATGGCCTTCCCTCCATATGCTTCATTTAGTGTTGTCAAATTCTCCGTGTTCTTTCTCATTCTCTGGCAGGAATTTCTTTATTGATACCTGTATCTCTCTCTCTGAATATTTATTTATATCAGGGGGTACTTCCAGTTTGAAAAAAAAATAGTACTTGTCTCACTGGACAGCTGGTACAAAATATGTTAATCTGCTGAATATGTTTATGTTTGCATTGGAAGTCTAAATAACTAATGACTACTTCAGCTTCAACCGCAACAACACAAGAGCACGAAACAAATTCAAACTTAATATTAATCGCTCCAAGCTTGACTGTAAAAATTATGACTTTAGCAATCGAGTTGTCGAAGCGTGGAACTCATTACCGGACTCAGTAGTGTCAACCCCTAACCCCCAACATTTCTCCCTTAGACTATCCCACGATTGACCTCTCCAGGTTCTTAAGAGGTCAGTAAGGGGCGTACATAAGTGCACTAGCCTGCCTTTCGTCCCCTGCCCAATTGTCTCTCCTTATCTCATATATCTCATATATCTTTTCTTCCTTTAATATATCTTCTCTACTTTTATATCTTTTCTTTATATATAATACCTCATGTCTATTCTCTTCAATATGTATTGTGTATTGGACAAAATAAATGAATAAATATGTATTTATTTATTTAGAAGCATTTTTTAAACAGTCCTCCCTTCATTCTTACAATACTAAGTGCATGTCCAGAAGTATTGTCAAAATCATCAGCATATTAATGAGGCAGTCAAGCTGAAGTGAAAATGAACGACCAGTGCCTTAGTTAGAAATGCCACATTGCTCTTTAGATCTGATTTAAATAACTTTTTCACATTGCTGAAAAAATCCTATTGGACAAATATACAAAGACGAGATGGAAACAGAGAGAGGAGGCAGCTTCACTGTCAGTACTGTTATAAGGTAGGCACAGTTATATCACCATGGAGAAGGACATACTATAAGCATTCTCAGTGTGACATTTGTGCTATCCCAAGTTTTAGAATTATTCTGCCTCAGGGGTCCAGAGAGCTGTTTAAACTTGGCAATGCCAGAACGAGTGTTCAGAAGTAAAATCGCAAGATGAGAATCTCAACAGGAGCAGCGAGCTTTTTCTTCTGAGTTACAATGGCTGACACGGACAATAGTATGCAGAAAATTAGATTTCAAGGAAACCCAGAAAGCAAAGCAATGGAAACAGGAAGAATAGTCACTTTGATAGCCATTTTCTCATTTATAAAGAATCAAAAGGATCCCAAAATCCTTATACATAATAGCAATAGCACTTAGACTTATATACCACTTTACAAGGCTTTAGAGACTTCTGTAAGTTATTTTACGGCATATTGACCCCAACAATATGGGTCCTCATTTTGCCCACCTCAGAAGTATTCTATCCTGTGCCTACACAGCTTGGAAACAAAGGAGGAATCCACGCACTGAGATTTCAAATCAGTCTTTTTATATATAAAATCTCATTTTTGCAAGCCAAAGTCATGCATATGAGAGATAATCTTAGCAGTTTCTCAGTGAGGGTAATTAAGAGATACCAGTTCCTCAGCTAGGCTGCTGCCAAAGATCAAAGCTTCATATGCAATTCCTTCATGAGATAAGAAGTCTCTAGTTTTACAACTTACTATGGCAGCTTCCCAACATTTCAGCAGACAAGGCACTTTTGGTCCAAGGATTTTTGCGGGAAAATAACAGGTGGCTAGTGTAACCTGGCCAAAATCTCTAACACATCCGACTCCATTGCAAAATGTTGAAACTCCACCCCAAATTACCAACACACCACCCTTAAATACCTATAGGAAGTGGTCAACAATTCCCTAGAGTTACAAACTACAGACTACTTTCTTTTCCCATACAAGTATTCTTGTCTTTTTTCTTAGTCTTCTAAAACGGGCATCTAGCAAAGGCTCCCGGTCTTCCTCCTCCTCTAAGCCAGACTCTACTGTCATTGGCATATCTGCCACCTCTGGTGGTCCCTTGGGTTCATCCAGGTCTATTTCTTCCTCACTCTCACTCTCTGCATCAGCTGGCAACAACGCTGGCCCAGGGTACCAAGATGGGTCTGGTTCATCCTCCTCAGAATCTATTATTACCAGAGTTGGACGAGGAGCACTCACAACAGGAAGGATGGAAGTCTGAGTCAACCATGAACCTGGTGAAACCTGAACAGCCAAATTTCAAGCAGTCAGCAGAAATAGCCTGCAGTATAATGACCATTTTCCCCATAGTAAACAATGTTTTGAGGGCAAAAAAAAAAGGCTGGTGTGTGTCTCTGTGTGAGTGTGTGTGTGCGAGCACGTGCGTGCATGCGCGCATATGTATGTGAGTATATACATATGTAGTCTTTGCCAGCCCAGTAGTTTTGTGTATTGCCCTTCTTCTATACAGGTAGTTCTCAACTTACAATAATTCAAAGTTACAATGGCACTGAAATAAGTCATTTATAATTTGTCGTGCACTTACAACCATTCAGCATCTCTATGGCCACGTGATCAAAATTTGGGTGCTTGGCAACCAGGATGTTCATGTGATCATCGTTTGTAACCTTCCCAGCTGGCTTCTAACAAGTAAAGTCAATGAGGAAAAACAAATGTACCTAACTACCACATAATTCACTTAACTGCGATGATTCACTTACCTGTGGCAAAATCCAGCATGACTCACTTAATAACCTAATTAAGTTATTAAGTTGCCAATGGAAATTCTGGTCCCAACTGTGATCATAAGTTGAAGAATACTATAGTATAATTAGTCATAGAGTTGGGGGGGGGGGAAGAAACTTTTCATCATGAATAAATGGGAAATAATGGCTTTTTCGGTTTGGTTTGGTTTGGTTTGGTTTGGTTTGGTTTGCTTTGCTTTGGTTTGCTTTCGTTTCGTTTCGTTTCGTTTTGTTTGGGTTGGGTTGGGTTTTTTTTACCACAATTCATTCTCCATAGTGGGTAGAGATATCATGCAGGATGGGTTGACCTCATCCAATCAGTAGAGGGCTCCATCTTTGCCTGGAATCCCCAATTACAACTCAGTCCTCAGACTGGATGGACGGGGCCTTGTGAACTCCATTCCTCACTACTAGTTGAGTCGGCATTCAGTAACTTCTGAACTGCTTTCAAGTTGCTTTCTAATGACTGTGAGTGTTCCCTGGTTACTTCACTGTCATTTTTGGACAGAGGATCCTTCTGTGAGGATCACAGAGATGAGGCGGAGCCATCAAATAAAAATTGACAGATTCAGTCCTGCAAGCTGATTGGATGAGGTCAATCCATCCTGGATGCTACCTCTGCCCTAGAGAAGAGGCATATCAGGTAAGACCAACGCCCCTTCTCTCCCCTCCCTCCATCTCTCTCTCATAGAAACATAGAAGACTGACGGCAGAAAAAGACCTCATGGTCCATCTAGTCTGCCCTTATACTATTTCCTGTATTTTATCTTACAATGGATATATGTTTATCCCAGGCATGTTTAAATTCAGTTACTGTGGATTTACCAACCACGTCTGCTGGAAGTTTGTTCCAAGGATCTACTACTCTTTCAGTGAAATAATATTTTCTCACGTTGCTTTTGATCTTTCCCCCAACTAACTTCAGATTGTGTCCCCTTGTTCTTGTGTTCACTTTCCTATTAAAAACACTTCCCTCCTGAACCTTATTTAACCATTTAACATATTTAAATGTTTCGATCATGTCCCCCCTTTTCCTTCTGTCCTCCAGACTATACAGATTGAGTTCATTAAGTCTTTCCTGATACGTTTTATGCTTAAGACCTTCCACCATTCTTGTAGCCCGTCTTTGGACCCGTTCAATTTTGTCAATATCTTTTTGTAGGTGAGGTCTCCAGAACTGAACACAGTATTCTCTCTCTCTCTCTCCATCCCTCCCTCTCCCCCCCTCTCTCTTCCCTGCCTTTATTATTTTTACAAATAACTCAAAGCAGTGCATATATCCAACACATACTGTATTCCTCTTCTTATATGCTTCACAACAACAACTCTGTGTGGTTAGTTGGACTGAGAGAGAGTGATTGGCTCAACATCACCATTTGGCTTTCATGGTTAAAGCACAATGTCAACTCACAGTCTTCTGTTTTATCCCTGGAAGCTTAACCATTAAATCAAACTCTTCTTGGTCTCTCCTTCACTTGAACCTTTCTTGATTGTTTCTTCCTTGTGAGTAAATATTCCAACCTAACCCTTTTCTAGTACAATGATGACTGTGAGTCTTCTCTTTTAGTTTTAGCAATGAAATAAAGTAATAGTTTTATAATACAGTACATATATACATATATACATATATGCATACATACATACATACATACATACATACATACATACATACATACATACATACTGTACATACATACCCATTATATTCCAGTTATAGGTTTACTTATTTCTAAGAGTTATGGATGCATATTTTCCTACTGTAACCCATTAATATAGATTTTTGGCTGATAATTTTAGAGACACATAACAGACATTCAGTCAGAATTTTCACTCTGGACAGGTACCCTGTGGGAATTTTCAAAACTGAAAGACAGATGGTTCCTCAAGATTTGTCTGAATTTGTAAAATTTCAAAACTGGAGTGAGGAGTACACACTGACTTCACTTGCGGCAATTCCGTGTGCCTTTGACTGAATCACCTCATCTTTGACTTTGTCACATACAGCAGCAGAATCAGAGAAGTTCACTCAGCATATCATTAGGATGTAAAGGCACAGAGTTTCACAGGCACAGAGATTTTGCAATTCAGATCCTCATGAATACTAATATATAGAGGAAAAGAGTTTCTGAGATTACAAAAGCCAAAATATTGTGATTCATAGACATTTTCAGGGATGTCATTTTCTTATGGATCGTATAAGCCTTCAAAACATCACCAGCATTGATCTTTAATACAAAACACTTTCAGAAAATGGGGTGTGTACACCCTGATTAGGTGGGATGTTAACTCAGAAATATCTCCTTCTTGAATTCTTACTGCTTACTTTCATTTCCTTGTGCATTGGAGTGTAGTAAAGTTCATGTTAAATATAAAAGAAAAGATAGAGGAAGCCAGGGGATAAATGGCTTCACTGGTTAAAACAGCATAATCCAGATGGGTGGTGTTGTGGTTAGGTCTGGCCCTGCTCCTGCCCTATGGACTGTGGATGTGGGGGAGACATCCACATGCTGCAGGCCTGTTTTGCCCCTGGTGGAATCTGCTGATGAAGGCTCCTCTGACCAAGAAGACATGAGTGACAGGGAGGAGGAGAGTGTGGCAGACAGCTCAGAAGGAGATCAATTATCTAGCTCCTCCTTGGATTCAGAACAAGAGTTAATGATACAGCCACGCATGCGGAGAGCGATGCATAGGCAACAACAACTGAGAGATTATTATCAAAGAAAATGAGGCCACCTGTGGTTGGGTGGGGCTGTGGTAATTAGTGAGGCTGCTATAAAGAGCAGCCTGTGGGTTTGGCCATTGTGGAGGATTATCTGATTGTTGTGTTTTGTGACTGCTTTACAGACCTGGGCCTTTTGTGTGCTGATTTTCCCCCGCTTTACAACTAAACCAGGGCAAAGTGTGTTTCACTTTATGAAAAACAAAGGACTGTGAATTGCCTCACAACTGCAAGCTAAGTATCACAGAACTGATAAGGGACTATACCAAAAGAGGGCTTGGTTTAAGTGAATTTTCATTATAAAGAACATTGTTTTGAATTTTCAAATGTGTGTGTGTCTGAAATTGTATCTGTGCATTTTTGGGAGGATTCTACCAGAGAGCTCGACAGAACAGGTGGGGATGGATATTTCTGATATTTATGTTTGGAGGGTGGACCCACAGATTCACTTCTTCTTTATGGGGAAAAAAGATGTTACTAATTTTCTTTTAGCACTTATTCTTTAATTTTTCCATCGTCCCCTTAAAATGACAGACACTACATCCCTGCTTTTTGTCATCAGTGCCATTAAATTTTGGCATGCAATTCAAGAATATTAAATGGGAGAGGGAATGAAAAGGCTGAAGAACTCATATTATGCTGGGTACCCCAAATTATTCATTCTTCTCATAGCAGCGAGAGCACTTGTGATAGTAAATTTCTTTTTCCTGCTTTGTTTTAAACTTTGAACAAAAGAGAGCTATGATGTTGTAGAAAAGAGGGAAAGGGAAAAAACAATGGCAAAAGAAGAATCAGAACACAAAATACAATCTTGGAGGACATGACCTTGTAGACCATTCTCACTCTGTCAAGGACCTTGGAGTACTCATATCTGATGACCTAAGTGCCAGAGCCCACTGTAACAACATTGCCAAAAAGTTGTTAATCAGAGTTGTTCATCTAATCCTGCGTAGCTTCTTCTCTGGCAATATTACACTGCTAACCAGAGCATACAAAACATTTGCTAGACCAATTCTCGAATACAGCTCACCTGTATGGAACCCGCACTGCATTTCAGACATTAATACAATCAAGAGAGTCCAGTAATATTTCATGAGAAAGAGTCCACCATTCTCTGCACGCAACACCACTTATTCCACCAGACTTGAAATTTTGGACTTAGAGCTACATTGCTTCCGTTATGATCTAAATTAAGTTCATAAAGTCACCTACCACAATGTCCTACCTGTCAATGAATATTTAAGCTTCAACCACAACAATACACAAGCACACAATAGATTCAAACTCAATGTAAACTGCTCGAAACTTGATTGCAGAAAATACGACTTCAGCAATAGAGTGATCAATGCCTGGAATGCACTACCTGACTCTGTGGTTTCTTCCCCAAACCCCAAAAACGTTGTCTACAACTCACCCCATTCCTAAGAGGTCTGTAAGGAGCATGCATAAGCAAACCATTGTGCCTAGTGTCCCTGTCCTACCAGCCTATTTTCCAAATTTACCTGTACCTACTTTGCTTATGCTTATGTTTGCTATCTTGTGCAGATTTTTGACAAATAAATAAATAAATTTGCCCAGAGATTAATTTCATTGCATTGTGTATTATGACAGCTGCGGTTCCTGTATCTCAGATGAGATTTAGGTGAATCTCTGTTTACAAGAGCTGCAGTGCTACAAAGGGAATGAATATCCAACTTGCATACCAAGTGGCTGTGTGTTTAATTATTTCTTTTACTATCAAAGATATAACTATGATCCATGCCCATTATGTTATGAATTTCTGTTGGGGAAAATTACATAAAGCAAAACACAGATCTCAGATAAATACACTGTTTGCACGTTTTATAGCTAACATGGGCCATAAGGTGATTTGATATGAATATTTCAAAAGCAAGTTCATTTGCAACAGAAAGCAAGGAGCTTTTTTAATATGATTCTCAGCTCGAGTTCTTGAGCATCTTTCTTTCTTTACTCAGGACCAGTGTGGGGCTGACAACTATAGCTCTTTTTTTAAAGGGGCAAAATAGTTTTTCCATATTAATTGATTATGAGATGGGTAAAACTAGATTATTCAAAGTAAGGGTGTAGTATGTCTTTCCATACATTCTCCACATACAAAATTGTACAGGAGCTGGGTTTTATGTGCCCAATATCTTCTAACCTAGGGGTTGAAAGGGAAATTGAAGTCTACAAATGGTAAAGTTACCAAAATTGGAGACCCCTCCTCTAACAACCCCCCCCCCCAATACCAATTGAGTAGAAAGTGTGTATAAGAGTAACTAGGTTCAGTTGGGCTCCATACAATGTTTAGAAAACCTTCATGTTTGCAAATTCTGGCTCCCAAAGGAATAGTTTCCCCCTGTCATATAATTTCATAAGAACATAAGAAATGCCAAGCAGGAGACAGACATAGCCAATGGGTGGGTTTTGGTGGGTGGGTGGGTGGGTGGGTGGGTGGGTGGGTGGGTGGAGGGAGGGAGGGAGGGAGGGAGAGAGAGAGATAGAGAGAGATTATATATTATCTATCTATCTATTCATCCATCTCATTTATCTATTTATTTATTTATTTATTTATTTATTTATCCATGCATCTTATTTATCTCTCTAACCATCTATTACCTGTCTGTCTGTCTGTCTGTCTGTCTGTTGTCTGTCTGTTATCTATCTATCTATTTCTCCAGCTAGTTAGCTATCATCTACCATCACCATGTATCATCTATTTATTTATTTAAATTTAAAAGAAAGAATAAGGCTCTATTTGCACTGTCATTTGACTCTGTAGAAGACATTTGAACTGGATTAAATTAAATGGAACCATAATTAAGGTTTCTTGAAGTTTTCACTCAATGTGGTGAAAGAGAATTTGCTGTTAGAAGAAAACAGAATTTCCTGTTTACAGGTTAAGAGTACAGTTCTCATACTTATTTAATAATATGGTGCCAAGAGCATGCATCAATATCCTCTCCTTCATTGGAGAAACATCTTTTCAACTATCGGCATTATGCCTGATTTCCCACGCCTCAATTATATCCCAAAGGAAGAATGTGACAGAACCTCACACAAAACCTTTTCAGATGGAAAAGTGGAGGCAGGCCCAGGAATTCCAAGTGAAGAACGAAGTGCATAAAATAAAAGAGTGGCACCGTATTATTATTCCATGAATAAAATCAGTTCAAAAATGCCACCCGCAGAAATTAAAAAGAAATCCTTGTACATCCTGAGAATAATGCCGAAAAGCAGAGGAAGACGCAGAAAGAGTAGAAAGCTTTTGACAAAACGCAAGCCAGACTTCAGCACAGTGTTAATTAAGCTATAGAAAATTGGGTGACCTCCAGTACTGAAATAAAATTCTAGAGGAGGCAAAATGCCTGTGTCTTAAAGGAAAGCTAGAGAAATACAATTACTGCATCACGGTAGAGAGGAAATTCCTTTGTAAATGCCTCTTGTGCTTCAATTTTTACTCGCTGAAAAGAACATCCAGAAAACAGTGACTATGAATTGCGAATGGTTTCTCAGACAATTACCAAAATAATCCTTTTCTTGTATGTTTTACCTGTTGGAGCACTGAATTATACAGGAGGCAAGTCACAGCTTTCTTGTGACTTGCCACTCTTCTTTTCCCTAACTCGCGTTCCATTTCCAGGACCATCAGTTGGTTGTTCATTGAGATGAATAGGAGACCTTGTGATTGATGAAAATAAAGGGTGGAGTAAAAGTCCACACTTTTAGGGAAGGATCCGGCAATCCTTTGCACGCAAAGTTGATGTTGAATGTCCCAAAGCCTTAATATCTGGATAGAGAAAGGAGGAGAGGAATAGAAATCTCCTGAATTTTTCTTATTGGGTATTTCAAACATTAAATATAAAAAAGAAATTTATTACTTAATAATACATATACTGGTTGCGGCAAGAATTACATTTGCGCAGAAATGGAAAGAAAAGGAAATACCAAAGGCTATAGAAGTTTATAAAAAAATTATGGAATGTGCAGAATTAGACATGATGACAAAACGCTTGAATAATCAAGTAGAAACAGAATTTTATAAAATATGGAATAAAGTATATGAATGGTGGAACTTTAAAAATAACATTAAAAGTTAAAGTAACAAGAATTTAGAACTTCTTGAACTTATAGTTTTGAAATTTTATAAGATAGAGCATAATAGTTTAAAAATCTTTATAGTATGATAAAGTTAGATATGTTATTCATTATATTATATTTTTTGAATAAGTATTTTACAGATAAAGAAATTTAATTAACATAGAGTTAAATTCAACAAGTACTTAATATAAAAATGTGCTATTTCTGTATTGATCTGATTAGAGTTAGGTTTTTATTTTTTGTAATAGTTAGACTTCTAAGATAAGCGGAGCAATGGCAGCTCCTTGAGTGTTTAATGTCGTATGTCTTTGTTTGTCTTTTTAAAAAATACAATAAAAATATTTCAAAAAAGAGAGAAGTAAATTAGAATTGAAAATTAAAAATTAAAAACCCAATCCAAAGTCTTTCCAATCTTTCCGCAAAGAGCCAGATAAAATGTTCTACACATCTACTTAGATGATTCATGACATCATTAATTTCCCAGCAAAGGTAAAACATGGTAAAACATGGAATCTCAGGCCAAAAAGTTTGCATACTATACTGTAGAGATCTATATCTATCTATAGGTAGCTTAAGGAAACTTAGCACATAGTTAGTCTTAAGAAAAAAGACTGATAAAGATATACAGTAGTACTTCTGCTTACAAACTTAATTCATTCCGTGACCAGCTTCTTAAGTAGAAAGGTTTGTAAGAAGAAGCAATTTTTCCCATAGGAATCAATGTAAAAGCAAATAATGCATGCGATTGGGAAACCACAGGGAGGGTGGAGGCCCTGTTTCCTTCCAGGAGATTCCTAGAGAGGCCCCACAGAGGCTTCTCCCCATCTTTTCCAGCCCTGTTTCCTCCCAGGAGATTCCTAGAGAGGCCCAATGGAGTTTTCTCCCTGCCTTTTCCGGATATAGTTTCAGAGGCTCAGATTTGTAAGTGGAATATGGTTCTTGTGAAGAGGCAAAAAAATCTTGAACATCCGGTTCTTATCTAGAAAAGTTCCTAAGTAGAGGCTTTTGTAGCACTGTAATTCTTCAAGTTTCAGAAAGAATATCAAGACTTTTTCTCCAGTCCAAGAATACAGGTGCAAAATTATGATCTTAAGTTACAGTAAAGAATATTCTGGTTGAATGGTAAGACGTTCCCGTTCAATATATCTGTTCAAGAAGAGGCTGGAAGGACTTCCTATCGACTCAATGAAGAACCAGCCATCTGTTAGGGACACTGATGTGGCATACTACCCTGATGTTATTTTCCAGCAGTCTAACAGTCATTGATGTTATTATTACCCAGCCAGCTATCATTAAAACCTGTCCATGCATTTCATTCTTATTTTGGCCCAACGATATTTGGAGGTCTTCGGAATAAGCTATGCATTGCTGGCAGAGAAAGGGGAATTTGAATAGTGAAGATTCCTAAGTGCTTTCTTCCACCTCTCTGAGTCTTAAAAAAATATCAAACTTGTTCTTATTCCATGGGAAGCACAAACCAATGTTAGGCTGTTCATCATTGTCACTTTCTTCTCTGAGCTGTCAGATCAAGCTTTTATGGAAAGGAAGCCTGTTTTATCTTCTTTTATTCTGCCATTTGTCCTACACAGAATTGTGATGTTTAATTTGGATTCCTGGCAGTCAATAAGAGATTGCTTAAGCAGAGCAGAAGGCTTTGTATGTAAATAGCTACCATTGCTGATGCCCGTTCATCCATCAAAGTGAAACAGATTTATGCTAATGCCAAAAACAACACAAGATTGCTTGTAAAATAATGGCTGAACAACCAAGGGAAGACAGTGTTAGCCAACTGTTAAGATACTTATTGAAACTTAATAACTTAATATTTTTTTTCTTCCATCTTTCAATTAGAGCACATTCTGCATTCTCTAGATCCAGATTGCAATCTCATGTCTTCATGAGAGGTGTTATTAATGGAGGAAATTAGATTAGAGTTCCGAATTTAGCTTGTGTCTATGGGATTTATCTCTCTCTGAATTAACAAATGTTTCTTCCCCCAATACAAAAATATATTTTCGGGGGCACAGTTAATCTTTGACCTACTGAAAATGTGGCATTTTTTTTAAAGATCTGCACTTTATAACCTTGGCAACTATGTGGACTCCAATTCCCAGAATTCCCCAATCAGATTTAATGGTTGGGAAAGTCTGGGATTTGGAGTCCATACATTTGAAAACTGCCAAGGTTAAGAAGCACTAATCTAGAGTCTTTGCATGACAAAAGAAGTGATTCAATCCCTTTAAAAATCCAATAGATGCCCCAAGAAGAAAACTTTGAAATTGGTTAGAAGGAAGTAGCCTTCTATTTCAGCTCTCAGCAATCATGGGCTCCCCATGCCCGCTGGCAAAGATGAACCTTCAAGGCTTTGCAAAAGGCCAGGAGGGAGGGGGCAATACGTATCTCTAGAAGGAATTTATTTATTGTTAGAGTTGAAAGGGACCATGCAGGTCATCAAGTCCAACCCCCTGCCTGAGCAGGAATCCTAAAGCACCCCAGCCAAATGGCAGTCCAATCTCCTCTTGAAAGTGTCCAGAGTTGGGGAGTTCACAACCTCCACAGGCAGGTTGATCTCTAGTTGATCGCTCTGACCATCAGGAAGTTCTTCCTTACTTCTAGGTTGAATATTTCCTTGGTCAGCTTCCAGCCATTGTTCCTCGTCTGGCCCTCTGGTGCTCTGGAGAATAGAGTGGCTCCCTCCTCTCTGTGGCAACCCCTCATATACCTGTTTACAGCTATCATGTCCCCTCTGCCCCTCCTTTTCTCTAGGCTATCCATGCCCAGTTCCCGCAATCTCTCTTTGTAACTCTTGGTTTCAAGTACCCTAATCATTTTGGTTGCTCTTTTCTGCACCTTCTCCAGAGTTTCAATGTCTCTTTTGAAGTGTGGTGACCAGAACTGGATGCAATACTCCAGATGTGGTCTGATCAGGGCGTAGTAGAGTGGTATTTGTTCCAAAGGGCCTGGCCACAGAGAAAGATCTTCCCCTAGGCCCTGCTGGATGACATTGCCTGGCCGACGGGATCTGGAGAAGGCTGACTCTGTGGGACCTAACCAGCCACTGGGATACATAAGGCGGAAGATGGTCCTCCAGGTAATATTAATGATGCTTTCTTGGATACCCTGGATGTAGTCTGCTATTGACTTCTACTGAGACTTTAAAAAAAAAAACCCTTCATAGTGTAACTCATGGGTGTCAAACTAGCAGCCCACAGGTCGGATGTGTCATGTGCTGGCCATGTCCCCCCACCGCCCCAGTCTAGTGAAAGGAGACAAAGTCATGATACGTCATGTGACAACAACATGACCCTGCAAGTTTCAGACCCCCGGTATAACCTAAGCTCTGGGACATCCTGGTAGCCTCCAGGGAATAATCTTTTCTACTTCTGCTTAGAGTTTTTTTGAGTCCAACTAAGGTCAGCTAGACCCAGACATCGTTATGGACTGTACGGAGGAGAAGGAAGAATTAGGGCAAATAAAGTTCAATATATGTGTAGAAAAATAGTCGAAGGGACAAGACGAAACTGAATTTCATAAAGATTGGGATAAGGTCTATGATTGGTTGAGTAGAACATTAAGGAATAATTGAATAACTAAATATGTTATAAAGAAGTAAACAGTTATAAATTTGTAAATAGTAGGAAATATAAGCATATGTTTCTTTGTATGATATGATTTGTAAGAATTTCTAGAAACATAGAAACATAGAAGACTGACGGCAGAAAAAGACCTCATGGTCCATCTAGTCTGCCCTTATACTATTTCCTTGATTTTATCTTACAATGGATATATGTTTATCCCAGGCATGTTTAAATTCAGTTACTGTGGATTTACCAACCACGTCTGCTGGAAGTTTGTTCCAAGGATCTACTACTCTTTCAGTAAAATAATATTTTCTCATGTTGCTTTTGATCTTTCCCCCAACTAACTTCAGATTGTGTCCCCTTGTTCTTGTGTTCACTTTCCTATTAAAAACACTTCCCTCCTGAACCTTATTTAACCCTTTAACATATTTAAATGTTTCTATCATGTCCTCCCTTTTCCTTCTGTCCTCCGGACTATACAGATTGAGTTCATTAAGTCTTTCCTGATATGTTTTATGCTTAAGACCTTCCACCATTCTTGTAGCCCATCTTTGGACCCGTTCAATTTCTTCTCTGGAAACTTCTGCTAAGAGCGGAGCAGTAATAGCTCCTATATTTGTTGTATGTCTGTTGTCTTGGTATATGTATGCTGGTGTCTTGTTTTGTTTTAATAAAAAAATTAAAAAGAAAAGAAAAATAGTTTAAGAGAGACTTCTAAATAAGTCTTTTGTTAATGTTACTACATGGCAGAATGAGTTTAGATTTTTATACTGGAGACTTGTATCATATATGCAGCTATATTTGACAGGCTCCTTCAACACTCACCTTATCCTTGGCAAAGCTGAAGAGCAGTTTGCGCTCAGTAATGAACTGGACAGCTATTACGCTGTCTGAATGACCTGTCAGGATTCCAGCAGGTTTTGATGTGACATAAGGATTCCAAAGGCAGACGGAGCAATTAATTCCTGCAGTTGCTGTTCGGAGTTATAAAGTTGAAATACGGGTTTT